>NC_143095.1:10641965-10956698 GCF_061535455.1 Colias philodice | reverse complement strand
TGGAGAATTATGTATTTTTCTTGTGAACAATTATTTATGCATCTACCAGAGATCTATTTAAATATCACTTGCATAATAATAAATATCAAATCCACACTAATGTAGGTAGATTTATATCTATCAAAATAAAAAGTTCAAGTACACAATCGAAAGATCACGGTCACTGGATTGTCAACAAAAAACATTTAACGTTGAGGTGCTTTAAGGTGATAAGCTTTGAATAAAGCTGAACATAAATTTAAATACGATTACGATCTTTATCTATTATTTTAATCAATATCTCGATCCCAATTTAGATTAAATCTGAATTTAAATAACAATTAAATAATATATTTGCTAATAAATCTGGCAACAGTTAGTCACCAATTAACATTGATGAGTACAAAATTTAGGAATTCCTACAATCAAATCCTTGAAATACGTAAGACAAAAAATGATCTGCATAGTGCAGACTGTAATAGAAAAAGAACACACATCAACAGTCAAGATGCAACACGAATAGTATCTACTCACTACCAATGTTTCCATACTATACCTACCTACTACATGGACAACTAATTAGAATAGGAACGTCAATGATGTGTCATTTGAAAAATACGATTAACTTAGAAATCCTTTATTTTACTCTGTCTGACTGTTGGTCTGGCTCTTAAATCAAATCTTAAGTCAAAGGATTATTAATTCGTTTGAATCAACACCTTTGACGCTGCAAAATACTGCTGAATCGAACCTTTTGTTTTCTCACATATTCCAGACACAAAGCATTCCAACAAAGAATCCCCAGTCAGACGCAGTATACCTATACTAGTTACACCTCCATCAATATTAAGTCTACCAACCGGGTCTGTATATCCCGTTAATCCGCAGTAAATATTAAACTCGTGCCATAGTATAAAGAGAGAAGTAGGCCAACTCCCGGCGTTTAGGACAGCAAGGTACCTAAACCTGCGAGGCGCAGGGTTGTCACTTGTCACAATGATATTTTCAATGAATGTGTAGCGAAGACAAGCCAATTTACGAGTTATCGAATTTCAAGTGTAGCACAAAGAAAGCTCACACGGTAACTCGTATATACATATAAACAGTTAGTGCGCTATGCATGAACATTGAACAGTCACGGGCATGTCGGGACGCGGGTGGGTCGCATAGGTTAAATATTAATTACATACGAATAAATTTATGTAGTTATTGAAATATAACCTTTGAATAGTTATTTCCTGTTTCATTACACAGTCAACAAACACTGACCGCTCACAGCAATGGCTCGGGCGCGGCCCTCGCGATGTACCTTTGTTCAAAGATAACATACTTCTCTCTTTATACTATGCTCGTACGCGCGGTGTCCAGTCACATCAATATTACCCTTGGAACAAACACAGGCATCAATTACGCATAGTGCCAACATTCGCAAATTAAACGCCGCGTCGTGTTCATTACACGGTACCTACTGAATTAAATATTCATTTTGTGTTGTTTATTGACGTGTGTGTATCTTGTAATGGATAACTGGGAAGTTTTAATTTGTAATGGTACTTACATTAATAGCAGAATTACATCTACACAAATAGATAATTACCTATGTTTCTTTAAAAAAATGGAGATACCAAAAAAACCGTATTCCGTATATTATCATAACCATCATTTTAAAATATAAACTATAAGAATACAGTTTTCATACAAGATTCAAACATAACAATGGAATAAATCTACCAGATACAAAATGACAAAAACGCTCAACACCATTCTGGACCTCTACGAGCTTACTGTATTTAAGAATTTAGGTAATTACAAGCATCATATTATGTATTGAATTTCGATAGCAAAAGAACCCAAAGACTATTCCGCTCCATGGAACAGGTAAGTACTCGAAAAAAGCCACTCCACTGACCACATCGCGAACAAATGAATACATATACTAAAGTCAAAAAGGGCGGTTCAATTAAGGCATCTAATTGGAAACGGAGGCACGAGTGGGCACAATTAATGCCGCACGTATCCACTTTGCGAGATAATGCATTTCCCGAATTCGGGCGACTTTCAAAGACACACGAATAGGGTTGCCACCTAGACTAGACAATATGTTCTTATTTCAGTTTTATTGTTTTACGCGCAATTTAAACATATCAGAAAATTTGTAAAGAATAGATAAATAGTTAAACATTTATGCACAAGGTCATATGATAAATGAAACTTTCGAACATGATAAAACAGAGTGACTCTGTGTTTAGTTCAACGTCGACCGTACTCAAAATACACTTATAATATTTTCACAGTTATCAGATACTAGCTTCCGCCCACGACTTTGTACGTGCATCCCCGTTTTTCCCCGTTCCCGCAAGAATTTCGGGAAATCCTTTCTTAGCGGATGCCTACGTCCTAACATCTACCTGCACGCCAAATTTCAGCCCGATACGTCCAGTGGTTTGGGCTGTGCGTTGATAGATCACTATATCAGTCACCTTTGACTTTTATATATATAGATTATTATAATACTGCAGTTATTAAGTGTGAATTTAGTATCAATATTTTTATACAAAATAATTGATACATTTTGCCAATTATTTTCGCAAAGAAGTATTTAAATTTAAAAACAGGAAATCTCGAACTTAATGCACACGAAATCCCATAAAAACATTACTGAAAAATCTCCAAAAATGCTTTGATTACAAAAATCTACACGCTGGCAGCCCTAACAGCTAGAGCGCACCACCCTGCGGCACATCACTGGGAGAACCCGTAAACGCCCGTATTAATTAGTGGCGAGCGACAAATTACGAGACTCGTGCCACCTGAATAATCAGCAATGTCTCAATGCGGTGCCTCTATCGATCACATTTACTCCTTTGTGCCAGCCCTGGATGGCTAACGAGACGGAACAGTGACCTTTGTGCCTTTGCGATTGAAACTGCAGTGACTGGCTTCGTGGGAAGTGTATTGTTCATTAATACTAGGTTTTTTAGGTTAGGTATATAAGAATGTCGATGTACAATTTTATTGTGTCTATACTGAATGTTTAAAAAATTGAATAAACTTTATTACATTAGTGGACCGATACAAATGAACTTTTTTTTTTTTAAAAATATACAGAAATCCTCTATAAAAATCTTTTATCAAGTGGATTGTTGTAATGCATGCTATTTTTCGATCGAGTAGTTTTTGAGTTAAATCGTAAGAAACAAAAAAAAACCTTTATAATATTTGTAATTAATATAATACATAGTACCTATAGGTAAAGCAGTACATTATCTCAAGATTAATCTCACAATGGGACAATACAATGTAAACAAATACAAGCTTTGGATTTCCACTTTATATTTATTTAGGTCATTCTCTCCGCCGCGCTCAATCTTGGGATGAAGGAAGATGAATTGTGTTTCTTAAATGATTATGTTGATACTCTTTTGGAGTATACACATTAATAAACAATGTAAGTACATATATTACGATGACGTTTACATTAAAATATATGGCAGCCTATAGTGAAAAATGAAAATGTTACAAATACTATAAGGTCTGAAAATTTAAGAAGTGTTTCAAACCTCTCTCTTTCGAACTTTTCTACCACAATTAATTTCCATATTTTGATTTGAGAACTGAAAATGTATAAGCACAGTTATAGTTATTTTGCCCATAACAATAAGGTAGATATATGGGGAATTTCACGCGAAGCGGACACAGATTTTAGGGTCAGGTTTCAGATTTCGGTTATATTTTAGTACCTATGTTACACCTGTATATATCCTCGGTTTGTTTACGAAATATTTTTGCATGTAGAAGCTTCGTTTTCAAAATACAGGTCTTTGAAGATGTCAGTAAGGGCGAGTTATGGGCGACTTCGAATGTGATTATCAGTTCAAGAAAAGTAATTTTTAACAAATTTTACGCCTGTGTGTAACATACTTAAATATAAGCGAAATCCTAACCGAAAAAACCAAAGCGAAAACCTTACCCTGAAATCTGTGTCCGCTTCGCGTGAAGTGCCCCATATAAAACAATCAGGTTAAGAAAAATCATCATAAACGCGAAATGTACAAATAAATACATTAGCATTTAGCTCTTACAACTCGGGTCACACTCAAGAAACAGGCCAAAGGGACCGGCCCTTTTGACGGTATCTAATGAGGGCTATATAGGTCAGCCCATACCGAGTGAAGAGGCCACCTCTATTTACTTAGCTATACGATTAAAGACCACGTGTTTGGGAAACATACAAACTGAATGAATGAGAGTTTTGTGTGGACACGTGCGATGTTATATTGTATAGGTTTATTGAAGTTGATCTTTTAAATGCGTAAAATGTCGTAATGAGGTCATGAGTTGCGAAAGTCAATGTTCTTTTGTGACTGTCGCTTTTTAAGTATCTTATAATAATTTTTACATGTCACCAAAAATGAATTACCAACTTGCTTACTCGCAATTGCCACTTTGCTTGTTGATAGCCATAACTACAAATTATCATGAACAATAAGAACCTCAAAGGTTCTCTTTCATAACAAATATGAACTAGATGTATGTATCGTGAAAAGTCAACATGTGTTGCGGTGCAATACCCAATTATAGCGCTTTGTAACAATCCAGTTAAGTGCTTCATAATTATCAATTAATAAATAATCATATCTATTTTTAATGTGCAAATATTTTTAGGTGATAATAATTTTGCGCACTCACTTCAATGTACGCACACGTTACATAAAATACTTATGAAAGCAACAAATCTATCAACTTTATATAACATGTTCCACTCCAGTAAGTTCATTTTATTGTAGTCTTCACATCTATAATTCACATTCACAAACATACAATACGTCCTATTTTAATCACAATACACGCGACCACTCTACAAAACAAGCAGCTAACCCAACTCTTTTATCGAACGGATTTGCTGAGAAATTCTTTAGCACCTTTCACGTTATAAATTGCGCTATTCAGGAGTCGATGCCACAATAGTCAATAAACTAAGATAACGTGCACTCAGCCCTTATACACTACGAATGATACGTATCAACTACCGTCCAAGTGTAACAAAGAGACAGATATATTCACATAAACCCATTTCTACGATACCACTGCGTATTTCACAGAAACATGTTTATAGGGGTAATATCGTAATCTACTAATTGAATAGGGTAAAGATATTCTATTTCCTGTCGCTTTAGAAATCGTTTGCAATGCTCGTTTTCCACAATTCACAACTTAATTTATATAACTTGGAAATTTGATCAATAAAAAAGACGCTTTAGCAGATATTTACAATTTTAACTATAAAATTTAAAAATATTAAATTGTTTACCCAACTGATCCTCTTCTGTTTATTACATTACTGATATTCGTATGTACTTTTTGTACAACAACACTTTCTACATCCTTAAATATTTACAAGTTATATGTTTACATCTATTATCACTTTTACATACAAGTGAAAGCATACACTCATGCGGAATGTCTACAAAAAGGCACTACAAAAATACAAATATGGCATGATTATGAATCACAATTCTCTACTCAAAGAACCCTTACTCCAATACAGACAAAAAGGCCAGAAGGCAAATTCACCAAAAGTACATTACCTACAAACAATTCCCATATCGATAAAAATGCTTCCAAAACCGATCCAATCTTCACACATCGCGCACCACGCTAAAACTTACAACCATGGCATGCCATACGTTAACTCCGTGACATTGACTTAACACCTTGTGCATTATGGGCCCTCTTCACAATGGGCAGCGTTGGCCCAACAAATGATCGTCGATGTTTGCCGACGATTATAAATAAACATATACAATGACAGCCGATCATAGACATTCAGGCCCTCTACACTATCGTGATTGCCTCTACTCGCCCAACGCTGCCCATTGTGAAGAGGGCGCATCATACCACGCTAAAACTAATAACCATCGCCTCGCATACGTTAAGTCCGTTACTCCTTGTGCGTTATAAAATAGCCGCACAGAACTGACAGTGGCCACAATGGCCAATAAAGAGAACAAACTGTATCGCACCGTCAATTTGATGACGCGTATCGAAACAAGGGGGTTACTATGAAGTTTTAAAGCTGTACTATTTATTATTGTAGGAAGACAGAGATATATAAAAATAAATAAAGAAATATAGGTCGTCTAGCTCAATCATTTCCCCAAACTGAAATTAGTACCTATTACTGCTTTAAAACGTCACGGTAACCACTCTTTTCGTTTTCTGTGTGTCACAAAATCTTGCTGGTTGTTTACTCAGAGAATTTCAACGTCGTCAATGGTCGTACTAGATTGGCAAGTAAAGGGAATATTACTCAGTAAAGACGTACGCTACAGCGTTGGTTAAACAATTTTTTAAGCCCAGGAAACAAATAAAACAAAGATAGCGCAAACACAGCCGACCACGTATCGCACCATCGGTTTGCTGACGCGTATCGCGCAACTGTTCCTGTAATCCTGTGTGTGTTACGGAGGGAGTGACGAAACCGTAACAATGTATTGTAGCTGGTTATGAAGTCAGGGTGTATCAACTGGTCATATCATAGAGTTTACTTAGATCTAATATAGCAATATTTTGCTAGTCGTTTAGACAAAGACTATTTCAACTGGTACTCTAAATAGCATAATATAGCGTATAATTATAGGTACAGATGTTGCTTTCTAATGTAAAACATCTTTTAAATTGATTGAGCTAACAGTAAAAACTAAAAAAGAACATTGACAACTTCCTCCTGTTTTCGTAAAAAAAAAATCTAATCAAACATCATAATAATATCGTAAAGACGAAGACAAGTAATGTTAAACAAATATTTACGTACTAGAAAAATATATCCAATATCCACAAAGCCACATATTAGATCGCACTCGACTCACTCATAGATTGCCTTTACATTATGTCTGCACGTCCAACCAGTTACTCAAAGAGCCAGCGAAGCGTGGCGCACTGCTTCAAGGTATTCTTACCATCGTCATGTTATTTAATAGTATGCGCTATTTTTTAATTTTGACCCACTTGGCGCAGTGATTAGCGACCCTGATTATTGCGTCATATATTGTTGCCACTGGATAAATGTTGTTGTGTGATTGTACATTGTGTTTTTTAATGTCAAGGTTGTTGTGCTGTTCATACATTTGGTGAGAACACGCTGTGTTTTGTTTGGGACTAATAAATAAATAAACGAATTTATAGTGGTAAATACCAATTGAATATACTTATTATGATATAAAAGTACTATTACTTTCACCAATTCTATACACACACACACACACACACACCAATTCACAATTTCCTCTACGGTGATGGCCACACTAGTTCCGTTACTTTTAAAGTAATCTGTATTTGTACAAATACATCATAATAGGTAGGTACTCTATCAATGTACAATTCTAAACAGAATTATGTTTTTCATTTTATTCAAACATAACACCCACAACTGAAAAAAAAACTAGCCATTTCACCATCCACCCGTTTCCCCACACGCCCGCAACATAACATATGCTCCATACACATTGCTCCAACATTACTGCACGTTTAGTCACTAACTTTAACAGCCAACGAACCGCGACAGTGGCCATTACACACTTACATTGCAAACGATCGATTATTGGAGAGAAATTATTCATTTATGTATTAACTATTAAATTGAATTTTAAATAAAAATAGCTTAGTAGGTCTAATTCAAAAACTTTTATGTTAAAAATTGGTACTTAAAGCCAATTAAAATATTCTTTAATGGTATCGCGTTATTACTTTTAGATAAAAAATTCATTGAATTCTCTATAAACGGTATAAAATCATAATTTTCAGTGTAATTTTCAAAAATATAAACATTTTTCAACCTTGATTTTTGTCTCGTATCCAATATCCACGAATAAATACCTGATTAACGAGCATGTTTACAGCAACAAATAACTTCCTACGTACCTATTATTGTTATAAATAGATCTTTTCCATTCAATCAATATCAAGGACACCCAGACAAAAATATAAATCGAACACTTTAATATTAAGACGATACACAAAAAAAAATCCACTGCTTGGCGGGCGGAGTCTAATAGCTCGCTATCGCGAACGCGGGTGTGCGCGAAGTCATTCTTGCAAACTCGCCGCGCTGCCGCTGGCCGACTCGGGACAAACATGTATGGAGTCGTCATACAGTTATAATATTGTCATACATTTATTTAATTGTTGATTTATTGGTTTTATTTTCTTGCTTATAAACAAATAATCTTCTTTTTAACAACTACTTAGACATTATTAATAATTATTATCATTTCGTAATGTTTACTTTATTACAAAATAATACAGGATATAAATAATCTTTAAAATAACAAAAAATATTGTTACTCTGAAAAAATGAAATGGTACTCAATAACGCGGACTACTGAATTGATTTAGATAGAATTTGATGCTGACGTAGATATTACATCATGCCCAGAAATGAAAGGTACTATTTCTGAAAGAAGTTATAAACCCTAATTCTTCTCAGTCAAAGTCAAGAGTGGAAGATATCACTAATACAGTAAAACTGATGCGAAACTTTGGATGTTAATTTGTATATTTTTTTGTTAGTTGTTACTTAATCACGTCAAGACTACATTACCAATTTTGATAAAATATAGCTAATTGCCTGGATTTACACATAGGATACTTTTTATCCGAACTGAACACTTCTGTGGGAAAAAACAGGATTCACGATATAACCTAATTCCACGCGGGCAAAGCCGCGGTCGGAATGATATTTTTTTAAATAAAAAAATTGTTTTAAAAAAAACACAAAATATATTGACGCATGTATTTATTTTTTGCACTCTATTGTAATTGTAATTATTCATTACAAATAATCAAAATAAAATAGCCAGAACAAAGTTAGGCCCTGGTAGGGTAGGTAGGCAGGTACAGCAATGTGAGACGAACACTGGCTTATTTATACCAATAATAATGTATTATAAACATTAAATTAAGTTTACAACAAAAATACATAATATTAGCTAATGTGAAAACGAATCAACCAATCATCCCACAACAATGAAATGTGCACACAAATATTCATCCAAATCGGTTCATGTGATTAGGAAGAGTGACTGCAGCGCCATCTTCCGGGCCCAATTGTGTTTCCAGATCACCCAGGAACTCAATTTAATATACTTACACAAAATTTTTCGAAATGAAAACTCACATTACTATGTAAATATGAATATAAACCTGTTTTAGTACTAAGCAATTTCCCGCACAGGTGTAGTAAGTATAAATGAAATAAATATCAACATCAAATTCTTTATACAATATACTAATCTACCACCTACTAAGAAATGTAATTCTTGAAATTTTTTCGTATTTTTTTAAATATAATACTACTCCAATGAGCTCCTGTTCCATATTACGGCCACCATACTTCCACTAAGTTCACCATGATTTTTTATTTCTTTGCACTTTGTTGCTTTTTGCTAAAAATGGAATCATGCGATAAAACCAGTAGAGCGTTGATAACATACATTTTTGACTGAATAAAGGTACTTACGAAGGAGTGGGTTCACATTGTGAACAATCAGTGGGTTTATTTTCCTTCTGGATTCCGGATTCCTGAAAAGATTATCTATGCTATAAATGAAAAAAATCTTACACATTCGTTATGTACTTAAAACAGGGGTACATATCAAACATCGTCTATAATACAATTATCATCAAATTTAAAATAAAACCAACTTACTTCATTAATTTGTTCCAATTGTAAGCATTCTTTTTCCTCCAACCTTTATGTTTCTTCTTCTTATTTTCTTTATTGTCCCCATTTGTCTCATTTTGTCTTATTGTGTTGTCACCCTTTTTTACGATGGCGCGAGCGACACAAGTTCCCCGTGTGACGGCCGTAGCGGGAATGACTCGTGCAGCGATCGGGGTAGGAAGGTACAGGGCGGCTCTCGCTATATTGGCTGGTCGCGCGCTAATTTCAAGTATTTCTTGTTTATTTCAAAACCATCGCATATTTCAAAATTCTAAATCGGTAGACGTATAGGTTGTATGTTTTATAGTTAATATCCAAAAAGTCGTAACTTTACGTTTGTTATTTTGAAGATGCCAGAGATTAAAAAAAAATAACAATGAGAACTTTGTATTTTTTTTCTATCGAGAAAATATCATGGAATCATGTTTCTAAAACGGTAGACGTATTGTGTTACTATTGAACTTTCTTGTCAAGAATTTTCATCACGCCAACTTTAATAATATAAAAATTACGAAGGTTTAAAAAGGGCCGTAAATGTTAGAAAAATTAATTCATCACCTTAATATTGTTTTTTTGTTCCCTTTGCACATAAAAACTGGCGAATCGAATAAGTGAATATGTGTAAGCATAAATATTAGAGACAGAGAAAAAAAATCTCCGCTGATCCTTAGAAATGTTGCATAGGTATTAAATTCTATGTAGAGCTATCTCTACAAAGCAGATTTGCCGTCAATCCATACTAATATTATAAATGCGAAAGTAACTCTGTCTGTCTGTCTGTTACTCAATCACGCCTTAACTACTGAACCAATTTGCATGAAATTTGGTATAGAGATATTTTGATACCCGAGAAAGGACATAGGCTACTTTTTACCCCGGGACATAGGATAGGTTTATTCCCGGAAATCCCACGGGAACGGGAACTATGCGGGTTTTTCTTTGACTGCGCGGACGAAGCCGCGGGTGGAAAGCTAGTACACTAATAAAACTATACCTTCTTTAAATTTAAATACTTTGTTAGTTTTGTGGTTTAAACATCAGTAATAATTTTAGCGAACGTAAAACACAGGCGTCTTTTTATAAGGCGCAGGAACCGTTTTAATAATTAATTTCCTGTATAGGTACGGTGTACGTACCTAAGTACCGTACGTTTCATAAAACTAAAAAAAAACTCACTAATAATTGAAAACTAAAAAATAACCTATTTCTAATCAACTAACGAAAAATTTCCAAAATAATGCTTTTATTATCTAGATATAACGACGAAATACTTCAAATAATTGAAAATGAAAAACCAATGGGTTAATTACTCTATGAAGACGTTAGGTAATTGGGTATATCACGAGTCAAAATGAACGGTTAAACTCAAAACAATCGGTAGGTAGGTACTGAATAGAAAGGTTGCTAAAGGTCACGTGTTATGGCTCGCGATCATAGGCGTAACCTGTGGCGTAACTATTACTGAAGGCTACGTTCTTAGAAGTGGGATGAGCGATAAGCGGAAATCTAAAAAAGAAAACATGAAAAAGGACCAACAACAATTAAATGAAAATACGAACAAAACGAGATTTTTGTATTATTCACAAAAAAAGAACATTTTTAAAACGATAAACTAAAATAGTTACTCATAGATAAAGGCTACACAAATGAAGGTGGAGTACTGTAATATTTAGAATGTAGATTTATGTGTCTTTACTATTTACTACATAGTTCTTGATAGGCTTTAATTTTATATAGAATAGTCGTGTTTCTAATAAGATTCCTTCCAGTAAATTGATATTTGTGGCCACCTAATATGGAATCTCCAAGCCAATAAATTTTCCAAACATTTCCTAACAATATATCTCACTCATTGCGAAAGAACAATTTACCGCTGCCCACCACACCAAAACCACACGCCGACGTTATGTTACGGACTTTCACCGCGAGAAAGTCGACTTAGAAACCGATCTAGCATTTACTTTACATACTCCACCGACCGGACGGAGCGGAAACGACGCTAGCTTTTTATATACTCACTAATAATAACTTTGTAATCCAATTTTATTACACTTTTTGTATCATCAAAAGCTCATCTTAATCTTAATCCATACTAATATTATAAATGCGAAAGTAACTCTGTCTGTCTGTCTGTCTGTTACTCAATCACGCCTAAACTACTGAACCAATTTGCATGAAATTTGGTATGGAGATATTTTGATACCCGAGAAAGGACATAGGCTACCTTTTATTGCGAAATATGTACCACGGGCGAAGCCGGGGCGGACCTCTAGTACTATTATAAAGGCGAAAGTTTGTAAGGATGTATGGATGTATGGATGTATGGATGTTTGTTACTCTTTCACGTAAAAACTACTGAACCGATTACAATGAAATTAAGCACACATATAGAGGGTAACTTGGATTAACACATAGGATAGGTTTTATCCCGGAAATCCCACGGGAACGGGAACTATGCAGGTTTTCCTTTGAAAACGCGGGCGAAGCCGCGGGCGGAAATCTAGTATTACATACGAAGTTTACTTGTGTGCGTTCTTCGCACATTATAATCGTGTGTGTACACTTCTAAACTGATGTTAAGAAATTACCGTAACTCTAAACAAGTAAGTATAATGTATTATGATAATTTATCATCATTCTACACTCCGTGAACACGTAATAAACCATTTGCGGCGATAAAACCGGTTCTATTTCTAATTTCGGAAAGATATGATGTACATTAATGCGATGTGTGCAATTTATGTTGCTCATTTAGATAAATTATAATGATTATACTAGAAAAGGATTAAAGAAGAACAACTCTCTACAAAATGGTAGAGATATGAATGAATTAATAAAAATGAATTAATAATGCGTCAAGTATTCATAGAATTAGCCATCATATGACGTATTAAAGCAGTATTGTCGTCTAGCGCCATCACTTTCCCACATTGAAAATAATTCTGCAATTCGACATCACGGTAACCCCCAAAACGTCCACAATAATCCCTAAACTTCACTCAGCTTTACATACCGACCTTGCACCTTATCACATACTATCAGTTACAAAATCACAACAACACAGATTCATAAAACTCCACAACCGAAAGCCAGTTCTTCACATTCTTCTACATCTATCACCCCCAAACTTCCATATTTCCCAAAAAATTCACCCAGCTTCACATACCTAACATATGTGTATATGATCCTTATCACATACAATCAGTTACAAAATCAATTTCCCCGATGCATTCACATTCCGAGCGCTCTCCAACCGGTACCCACTTTCGAGACAAAGCATTTATAATAAATCCTTCGGATAAAATCGCGGAAATATCGGGCCTTGATCGATCGTTTAAATGTCACTCCGCACTGTTGCTATGCGGAACCTCCGCGGGCCAATGCAAGCTTATTGTTGCATATTACTTTCGGAAAATGCAAAATTTGTCGACAAACTTAATGTGAATCAGTTCCTTATTATTTTAGCCTAGTCATAAAAGTGGCACTTTCAATGTACATTAGAAAGAATATTCTTGATTCTAGAAGAGCATGCAATACTTATTTGTAATTAGACTTAAATCACCAGTAAAATGAAAACCTAAACGAGTAAATACACCAGAATGCTGTCTACATAAGTAGGTAAACAATTCCAAATTGTTTATTTTGATAAAACAAACCCCAATGCAACATGACAAGATAGTTACGCATCCACCCCAACCCTCTGTGTTAGGTTGAGCAATAGCTTTCCGCTGGCCTCAGCAAGACCACCGGAGAGTTCTTGCAATTTAACATAAGCATAGCAGTTATTGAAAAACATTTGTTTCGTAATAAGGTATTGATTGTATCATTGCATGTAATTCTGGCATTAACATTTGTGACTCCAAATCGTCCACTTGTTATAGTTAATAATTAAATAAGTTTAATTTTAATTTAATTTTATTTTTTTAAAAAAGTCAAAACGCTCCCGCAAAGTTTAACTGGCGCAGCCGGTAGGATAGCCATATAAGGTCTGCATGTCTAGAGGTCTTCAAAATTAGCCCTAGAACATTGCTATAAAGGCCGTGCTATCCTAAAAGAACCGAATAATAAATGTGTTAAACGACCACGACGAGGAATAATGGGATCGACGATCGGTTGGTGAGTAAAACTTTTTGCCATCCTTTCTGATATATTCCCATATCCTTTTCACGAGAGTGTAATTTTGACTTTTAACTATTTTTAACTGTTATTTTGGGATTGAACGTCTCGCATTATAACGGATCTGGTTTTAATATGAAATTCTATTAAATCAGTAATTAGTTATAACTTATACATAAGAAATATCGTATTAAATTCTAAGAATTGTCTTGCATAAAACTCTGCACAGACTAATTAACTATAGAGTGTAACTTAATTAAAAGTTTTAAATTAGAAAATTAAATGATTTTTGCATAAAGAAATATTAATATTAATTGATTTAATTGATCTCAAAATCGATCGTAATTCAATTAATGATTTTTATATTTTATATGTGATTTTATAACTTATTTCAAGTTTTAATTTTTATAGTAATTGATAACATATATTTTTTTTATTGTGCTATATTTTAAGAATTTTTATTATATCGTGTTTTTAATTGATTTCGGTGTGTGTGATTTTTATAATTCGAAATTATTGTAATTGGTTAAAGACTTCAGAACTTTAATTACTCTGTACTTATTTAACATGGAAAGCGTAAACGTAATAACAATTCCGAGTGATATGTTAAAGCTTATTCCTCTTTTTGGTGGAGACAAAAGAATTTTGAATCTATTCTTTCGAAAATGTGAATATATAATTAATAAATTTAGAGGGCATGAAGAGCAGAATATTTACGTTTTACATGCAATAACTAGTAGATTAATAGGCGATGCCGCCGCGTTATTATCCGAGCGCGAAGATATTAACACTTGGCCCGCGCTAAAAGAATTACTGGAACAACATTTTGGCGATCCGCGAACTGAGGATTGCATAAAAATCTCTCTCGAGTCCTGTAAAATAAAATCCGGGGAAAGTTATCTTGAATTTTGTAATAGGATTCAGAATATTAGATCGTTACTAATATCGAAGGTTAATTTATCGGTAGATACGGAAATTAAACGCGCGAAAATTGCGATTTATAATCATACAGCCCTGAACGTTTTCTTGTATAATTTGCCCGAAAATATGGTGCGAATTGTTAGACTAAAATCGCCTAATACATTAGAACAGGCTCTAGAAATTGTGTTAGAAGAAGTTAATTTTCACGAACAATATCAGTCGCGCAATCGTACCCATAATAATACAACGGTGCCCCAATTTTTACAAAATCCTCAACAAAGATTTAATTTTGGGACACCAAATGTACCTCAAAAATTTGGTTTTAAATTCACACCCCAAGAACCTTTTAATAAAAATCCACAATTTGGTTATAAGCCACCGTTTAATAAAAACCCACAGTTCGGGTATAGGCCTTCATTCAATCAAAATCCACAATTTGGTTATAGACCAACATTAAATCAAAATCCACAATTTGGTTATAGGCCAACATTTAATCAAAACCCGCAATTTGGTTATAGGCCTCCTGAAACTTTTGGTATGACGCCACAGAATTTCGGTCAAAAACCTCCTCAAAATAACCGCTTTGAGTCTACTGACGTTTCCATGAGGACGGCACCCCCTCGACCACAAAATATAATTCAGCCAGGTTTTAGAGTGAATGAAACCGACTTACATAACGACAATTCACTATATGACAATTATTACTATGACTATAATCCTTACGACTATACGAATTACTATGGCTGTAATCCTTACGACTATACGAATTACGAATACGATGAGAATAAGATTTATACACCCACTGACGATACTCAGGACATTAATGTGCTTCCGTCTGATGAAGAAAATTTTCAAACGAAAGCCTCTATAAAGAAAAAATCATAGAATTAAATTGCGATCCAAATCTGAAATTACCACACATTTATATTCCTGAAACTAATTCCAAATTGATTGATACTGGGAAGCAAAATTTTAACGCGGACGCTTCATCTAGAATTAGAGTTAACGCTATGCATTCCGATAATGAAAACGAATCTATGGTTGTTAATATAGGCGATAGAGACAATAGGCCAAGAACGCGTAACGACTCTAGTACAATTTCTATACCAGAACGCGATTCTAGTGAAACGATATCTATTCCCGACTCTGAAACTCTATCGGCGCTAAGTTCTCCTAGAACATGTGACTACCCAGTCAGGTCACCATCTGTAACGTCAAAATCGGATACAGTTCATTCAGCTAATATAGTAGAATCGTCCGGTATACCTATATTACATGAAGTAATAGATACGAAACCAAATCTAGTATATACGTGTTTTAACAACGAAATGCAAGTTCACGACCTTTCACGTGAAAATCAAAAAGTAAAGGATAGCAGAGGTGGTGAAGATCAAATCAGTCTCCCTTCAGGAAAAATTATATTTGCGAAAGACGTTAATAAGCGAAAAAGCAAGGATAAGCCGCGATTCCATAAAGCTAAGGTTATAGGTCAAGGTTCAAGGAACGTTATACCGATAGAGATTGGTAAAAGGAAGACTATGGTCCCTATTAAAAATGTAAAACGCCTTCCGCGTTGTGGTGTTGGCTGATAGTGATGAAGTCCGCGCTGTCCCTTCAACTACAACCTCTTAAACATAACCGGAAATTTAGACTATAGTGACGCAATTAGATACGATAAACTTACAGCTAAACTTGAAAACGATCAGACTATCATTAGAAATAAAATTACCTTAATATCTAAAATGCTCGATAGTTTTATCAATTCTACTGAAGTCTTAAATCAAAATTCTAATATATTAGATAAGCGTTTAAAAATTGTAGAATCTATGATTAAGGAATTAGCATCTAAGGATAATCATTGGGTTTATACTACTTATGTTGTAAGCCTTTTAAATTTATTTGTTAGTAATTTTCGTTCTATTTTTATAAAATTAGGAGAAATAGAGACTGCTCTAGCATTTAGTAAAGTATCATCAAATATCCATATTACATCAAAGTATTATTAATTCTACTGAGCTGTTGCAACATTTAATTCTTATATCTCAAACTGAAAATTTAGTGTTTAAAGCGAGTGAGGCAAATTTAGTAAAACTAGAAGAAACTATTAATGTTAAATCGTATATTAAACAAAACCAGATTACGTTCATAATGGAGGTTCCAATTACAGATAATTATACTTATAACTATTACAAATTATACTCTATACCTATGTACCGTGAATCCGATAGTAATACCGTTTCCATTTTTCCTAAATATCCTTACCTGTTGGCAAAGGGGATGAAATACTTACCGATTGTAAAACCGTGCCGATCGCTCGCTACTGGAGAACAATTTCTATGCGATGAACAAAATCAAACGCCATATCCTGAAACTACTTGCATAGAACAACTGCTTAAATTTGAAGGAAACCCAATGCACTGCGAACAACAGCTAATCAATATAGAGAATGTAAGAATTCAAAGAATCACACCTATAAGTTGGATACTTTTCTCAAAATACAGAAATACTCTGACTCAAATTTGCAATGGTGATGTCAGCAAATATCCTGTCGTGGGCACATAAATATATAATGACCATCGACGAACCATGTAGCATCGAGATCCAGAATATAACGATTCGCCCTCACCAAGTAATCACTGAGAATGATCCTGTAGAACCAACAAAAATTATAGTTTTGCCGCAATTACCTGTGAATAGAACTCCAATATTATCCAGTACACGTGTACTCAATATGCGAGGCATCAACTTGGACGAAGTTAAATATATGTCAACGATATTAAAGCAATCAGTGTTCAGTGATAGTGAAATGGTTAACAGTGAAAGAAATTTTAGATTCAGTGCTACTTTAGGCTATACGTCTCTATTTTTAATCTTTGTACTTGTAATTCTATTTTTACTTTACTTACTTCGTTATAAGATATTAAATGTAACATGTCTGCGAAATCATCGGATAGTTATTAAAAATGAACAAACCGATAATTTCGCACTTAAGGAGGGAGGAGTTACGCATCCACCCCAACCCTCTGTGTTAGGTTGAGCAATAGCTTTCCGCTGGCCTCAGCAAGACCACCGGAGAGTTCTTGCAATTTAACATAAGCATAGCAGTTATTGAAAAACATTTGTTTCGTAATAAGGTATTGATTGTATCATTGCATGTAATTCTGGCATTAACATTTGTGACTCCAAATCGTCCACTTGTTATAGTTAATAATTAAATAAGTTTAATTTTAATTTAATTTTTTTTTTTTAAAAAAGTCAAAACGCTCCCGCAAAGTTTAACTAGATAGAATAAAGAACCAAACACAATAGACAATAATTGGCTAATTGACAAGCAATCAACAGCGAGCATTACATTCGCAAAGGATCTTCATCAATCATGTGATCAACAAACCAATAAGAACCTAGCTTTTCCACTTGCGAGTATATAATACGATTCAGCACTCAATTCATTACACAGACAAGCACTTAAATAAGCATCATTAAACGGACAAAAGAATTATCATTAGCAATTCATTAACAAAAATGCGAAACAACCAGTTGAGAGACATTAAAATCAAATAGAATATTATTCCCTCGCACAACAATACAAAATAAACTCTAAGAACACATGACTAAAGCTTTAAATACTCTGCATGCTTTGCCAAATATCTAGCCATCAGAACAAGACCAGTGTATAATTAAGCACGTCAGATATGACAAATGAAACAAGTCGAAAACATTGTACAAACTACGAACACGGTATAATTATAATTTGTGTATCCGCTGAGGAGCGTACGAGTAGAGTATAATTACTGTATTAGCGTCGTGTTGGGATTTGTACAAATCAGAAAAAGCACATAACATAATATAATTAATGTGAAAGTGTACGGGTAACTTTCGAAAATAAAGAGAACATACTAATGACAATAAGCAATGTATATTTTTATTGTTTCTTTATTTGGAATCAGAAGCACCGTTATCAGACGAATTAACATGATGACAGAACCAAATAAATTGTTTGCATTATGTTTAAAAGAAGATATTAAAAACACGCTAAGAATAATATAATAGACTTTAACAACATGGTTAGTTCCTGACCTATTCCTTATTATTGCCTTAGTTACGTCGCTGTAGGACAGTTACAATACGACTTTTGAAAACTATGTAAATTACTACCTAGTCAAAATTTGATGACCATATTGAACTGGAAATATTTCAAAATTATCGTCAAAACATCGGAAGAATATTAGTATATGATGCCCAAAATATCAAGGAAAAAGTGGATCAGTAAATAGTTTTCGGTATCAAACTCCAGACTGACCTTATCGCTCATCTTTCAAAAGCGAAATCTTATTTCTCCATATAAAATACCCGAATACAGCATACACTCAACGTAGTTACATGGCATACATGCATACGCTAGACATGCATACTTAGTTATGTATACATACATTTCCCTAGTTAAATTGCAGTACAAGTTCTTACAATAAATTAAACTAATATTATGAACATATCAAGGCACATATTATTACAGACATATCTATGAGGTGCGCTTGGGTATAACGTGCTTGCATAATACAGTGACTAATCAATTCGCATAGCCTTGAAATTGTAAAAACTCGTTTGCAAACCGACGACATTATTATTGAAAAGTGTAGCGAATATATTATGTGGCTAGTTGGGGCCCGTTACGATGCCTGTGTTTGCTAAACTGTATCACAAGGGAGTAAGTGATCTAAAGTAGGGGTTAACAGTAAAGATCTTGTCACAAACCTGCTACAGGGCATATAAAGATCATCAAATATGCTACAGGTACAGGGACAAATGAAAAAAAAAATCTTCGATAATACCTGGCGATTCCAAAGAATGGAGAGGAAGTAATTGTTAGCAAACTTATTAAGAATTTCTAAATGTGTCTTCCATCAAGAAATAGCAGCAAATTAGCATTACCCACAAATCAACTCAATACATGCTGCACGATTATTGGCACACACATCAACCTATGAAACAGATCGTTAAATTTAGCATTTAAGAAATCGTAGATACACTCAAAATTGATATACAGCTAGTATTAATAGCAAGTGAACGCCTCAGCAGGGAGCTGTCAGCGACGAGTTTCGAAGCAATAAATTGTTGCAATTCCAATAGTTTCAAAGTAATACTTGACTTTATAAATATTTCATCATGCTTTTTAGTTTTAAGTCAGTAATTACCCTTTTGGGTTTTGTTTTGAATCAATATAATGAATAGACTAAATACTTTGGTATTCAATTTTTTTATTACGGAAACTAGACCATTGCTTTAGTATTGAAGACTGGATGAATTAGCATTCGGCTATAAAAAAAAAACTTCTACGTGCACCTAAAAATAGTCTTCGTAATCGAAACCCTTATTGAATAAAATACACGCATATAGAACAATTTACTATAAAATATTTACAACAAGACCTTATAAAACCACTACATATTAGTGACATCATGTAACAACAAACAGGGATCAATACTGTATATTCAACACTGGGGGGTAACCGGCACCTTTAGAATAACAGTCTTATTATGGGTACGTTTTGTTGCGTTCACAAAATAATCTTACTTTTTTGGCACCGGGACCTTCTAAAACATATGAAAACCAATTGCAACAAGACTGTTTCGAGCGGTTTCGAGACGTCAATCGAAAAATTGGAACCGGCACGCTCTCTTTGACATTTAGCATTCTTGTTATAATGTCAATAATGACAGTTTTAAGCAATTTTAGTGAAGTTGTAAATATGGAACTTTTATAACATTATTTTGAATATTATTAAAAGAATACACATCAAATTTAAGTGAAACGTATGTAGTTGGAAATCTATTTAATAAATGAAGCTTTTAAAGAAGATAATACATTTATTATATTAAAAATGCAAAATTAACATAACTACATCGGGTTGTTCCAAGAAAAGGCTTCAAACCTTTTGATTTAAGAAGAATCGTGTAAATAATTTATTATTGTGAAGTGCGCAATCATCACGAGTCTCTATGAGATATGGGGGCATCATATGAACAATCTTAAAATACAATTATAACCTACAGATTTATGTGTGTAAGATAAAAGTAATGTAAGTACCATACCTACCCAATGCAAATCTTAAGAGTATATTTAAAAATACGTTTGTTTATGTACACATTCTCCACTTGTTATTTCTCTATATAATAAAATGCAACCCTACTTATTCTCTAAACATAAATTTTATCTAATACCTACTCAATGTAAATCTATAAAAGATTCTTTATTATTTCTTCTTGATTCAATATATTTTATCATGTTATATTATTTATATAGGTAATAAAACACTTAAAAGTAAATCTACACTCAAATGCACTACCCATATTATACTTATGTTAGGGATCTCATTTAATTTTGAGAAGTAATACCATTATTTATTTCCAGATTCTACAATCAATTCCGAGCACTAGGGATAAGATTACCCAGCGTAACCACATGGAAACATTGATAGTATTCAAGAAGCTATAAAGTGCCAGCGCAACATGAATATATTTTTTTCAATAGGAAGCAATATCATGCTTTAAATGTATTAGTGCAATTAAAAACATATTTTATAAATCCAAAATCTTTATTTAGTCCTTTTTATTTATTCATTGACAAAACATTTGCTCCTTTACTTCTCTTGATAACATTTATATATAAAAAAAATGTAATAAAACATGGAATTATTTGAAAATAGATTCAATTCTATTTTGATTAAATATTAATTAAAAACAATTAGGTATATTACTCAAATCCAAATTTGTAAGTAAATAGCATATTAAAAAGACCCTTGATTAAAAAAATAAAGTCTTATTTATAAAACTTAAAATGCAATAAACAAAAACTTTATATTTACATCACAATGAATAATTCCTGCACTAATAGTTTAATGGTATTTATATTTTTATTTTAAATTTAAATCAATTATTGTATTTGCATAATATAGAGTAGATAAATAATTTAAAAACTTGCAGTACTTATGTATACTTTTAATTTCATTTTTATTAAACTTAAAATGAAAACAATGTAGGTACTATATTAAGGTACAATTAAATTTTTACATTTTCAGATGTATGATACAAATATGAATATCTTAAGTGTAGACTGTAGGTAGACGTAGACATGGTGGCGCCTCCCCCAACTTGAAGTTCTCACTACCACATGATCATCTCCCAAGCCGGTACTTCCTTGTTCAATGTTTGGGCAAGCCGGCAATCAACACAACTGTGAAAGATAAATTGGATTTAAACTGATTCTTTGTTGCTTTAAAATTTAATAAGTACATTTAATATGTTTACTTTTATTATTAAAGGGCTTGTCATGGTGTATGTAAACGTCTAAAAAGAAGTTTTTTAAACAATGTCGGTATGGTTTCTTAAATACCTTATTTGTTAATAATTTTTCAAGTATTTCAACGTTTTAGTTGTTTATCTTGCAATTCTTAATATTGTATTAAAAAAAACTTAAATGTGTAGGTACAATGCCTTAGAAAACTTTAAGTAGCTTCCAACCAAACATAGATAGGTTTGCTTATAAATTAATATAAATATTTACTTTTGACCAGCTGCTCTAGTTTTTGTGAACTCCCAAATCATTTGCACTTAAACTTTCAGCAGAGAATTCTATCAACTTCGTCTCATCATAACTTTTACCTCGTTGGAAGTTATTTATGTACCTATCTTTGTCTTTGTAAGTTCGGGGTCAGGGAGCTTCGCGCACTCTGCACAATGTTGTGCTGCAAGTTAAATAAAAATTACTTCAATTAAGTAACAATAATCAAAACAGACGAGATTATGCAAAAACCAAAACTTTATTCGTAAAAATATATCTCTGTAGTCTGTTATCATAAATCGTCCTTACTCGTGCTTTATCTTACCTTGCTATTGCACGCCTCATAAGCGAAGCGTTGAGGTGGGTACTACTGTCACTTCGCGCAAAACATCTGATTTTTCAAACTTAAAATGTCTTTATGTATCATACATTGCACTTGTAAGATAATACATACACACACATATTAAGAAAAAACACTATTTTTAACGTTCATGATATTTTTGATGTCATTTTTGTTATTTAAACTAGTTAAAAAACAGTTTAAAAAAGTTCTGTCTTGGACGTCCGTGTGTCTGTATGTGCGGATCCTTTTTCTTGTTAACACGATAGCGACCGAAATACTTTACTAATCGAGTCTTTTTTTTTCTCTTACGCTTGAGTATGCTCAGGAATAGAACCCTTTCATTTTTTAGGGTCTGATTCGATGTGGTTTAATTGTTATTAAATAAACAAAAATAATAATTAATAAATATTTATTAAAAAAATTATGAGGCGTGCACTTTTGGATTTTCCAAATTATTTCAATATTGCTTTTTCGCACTTTCTCATTTATCCAGAGATGAGATTCACATATTTAAGTTTAAGTTTATCTGAAATTTTAGATATTAATATGAATTATGAGGACAGTGACATGACATTTTGATTTTTGACGTCTAATGTTCGATACAAACATGGATACAAATCATTACGACTTGGCCTAAAAGCCTCGTAGCCAAGCCATTAATCTTAAAAAAATAGACAAAACTTCGGAATTCATTCGGTCATTGGACATTGTAGGCAATCGTATAGTAATCATGTTGAAAAGGCTCCCGGTATCAAAATAAAGTAAGATTATTTTGTGAACTCAACAAAACAAGGTTGTTATTATAAAAATGGCGGTGCTTGAAAATTAAACGTCAAAAATCCAAATGTCATAATCACTGTCCTCGTATTATTATCTAAAATTTGGATAAATCAAATTGAAAAATTGCGAAAGATAAGTAATATGCATTAAAGAATGCATGAAAGAGCAATTGAAATAGCAAGGTAAGATAATATACGAGTTATAAATATATCTAAAACATTGGACGATTTATGATAACACAGATATATTTTTACGAATAAAGTATTGGTTTTTGCATGATTTCGTCTGTTTTGATTATTGTTAATTGAAGTAATTTTTATTTAACTTGCAGCAGAACATTGTGCAGAGTGCGCGAAGCTCCCTGACCCTGAAGTTACAAAGACAAAGGTACATAAATAACTCCCAACGAGTTAAAAGTTATGCTGAGACGAAGTTGATAGAATTCTCTGAAAGTATAAGTGCAAATGATTTGGGAGTTCACAAAAACTAGAGCAGCTGGTCAAAAGTAAATATTTATATTAATTTATAAGCAAACCTATCTATGTTTGGTTAGAAGCTACTTATATTAAAAGTTTTCTAAGGCATTGTACCTACACATTTAAGTATTTTTTAATACAATATTAAGAATTGCAAGATAAACAACTAAAACGTTGAAATACTTGAAAAATTATTAACAAATAAGGTATTTAAGAAACCATACCGACATTGTTTAAAAAACTTCTTTTTAGACGTTTACATACACCATGACAAGCCCTTTAATAATAAAAGTAAACATATTAAATGTACTTATTAAATTTTAAAGCAACAAAGAATCAGTTTAAATCCAATTTATCTTTCACAGTTGTGTTGATTGCCGGCTTGCCCAAACATTGAACAAGGAAGTACCGGCTTGGGAGATGATCATGTGGTAGTGAGAACTTCAAGTTGGGGGAGGCGCCACCATGTCTACAGTCTACACTTAAAATATTCATATTTGTATCATACATCTGAAAATGTAAAAATTTAATTGTACCTTAATATAGTACCTACATTGTTTTCATTTTGAGTTTAATAAAAATGAAATTAAAAGTATACATAAGTACTGCAAGTTTTTAAATTATTTATCTACTCTATATTATGCAAATACAATAATTGATTTAAATTTAAAATAAAAATATAAATACCATTAATCTATTAGTGTAGGAATTATTCATTGTGATGTAAATATAAAGTTTTTGTTTATTGCATTTTAAGTTTTAAAGGCTGATACTATAAATAAAACTTAATTTTTTTAATCAAGGGTGTTTTTAATATGCTATTTACTTACAAATTTGGATTTGAGTTATATATCTACCTAATTGTTTTTAATAAATATTTAAGCTAAATAGAATTGAATCTAATTTCGAATACTTCCATATTTTATCACTTTTTTTTATATAAATGATATCAAGAGAAGTAAAGGAGCAAATGATTTGTCAATAAATAAATAAAAAGGACTAAATAAAGATTTTGGATTTATAAATGTTTTTTATTGCACTTAAACATTTAAAGTAACTATGATATTGCTTCCTATTGAAAAAAATATATTCATGTTGCGCTGGCACTTTATAGCTTCTTGAATACTATCAATGCTTCCATGTGGTTACTCTGGGTAATCTTATTCCTTGTGCTCGGAATTGATTGTAGAATCTGGAAATAAATAATGGTTTTATTTCTCAAAATTAAATGAGATCCTTAACAACAGACTACTTAAGTATAATATGGGTAGTGCATTTGAGTGTAGATTTACTTTTATAGTCTTATATTCTACATAGGTAAATAATAACATGATAAAATATATTGAATCATGAAGAAATAATAAACAATCTTTTATAGATTTACATTAAGTATAAGATAAAATTTATGTTTAGGGAATAAGTAGAGTTGCATTTTATTATACAGAGAAATAACAAGTGGAGAATGTGTACTTATACAGACGTATTTTTAAATAGATTTGCATTGGGTATGGTACTTACATTACTTTTATCTTATACAGATAAATCTGTAGGTTATATTGTATTTTCAAATTGTTCATATGATGCCCCCATATCTCATAGGGACTCGTGATGATTACGCACTTGTTTACTTCGAACAAGCCGATGTAAAGTTCTATTATTATCTGATAACTGTCAAATTGTCAAATAGATCGCAGTTCGCACCGGTCCCAATAATTGAGTGAACTATTACGAGTGACGTCATCAAAATTGCTAGAAAAACAAAATCAGTTTAACGCTGCAACAAGCTTGCGTTAAGGGTGTCACGGTACGAAAAGACATAGTAATGTTATAATAAGCTTGCTATAAGAGATGCCGGTTACCCCCCTGATCTCAAGACGTCACAAAGGCGCACCGCCACCTTGCACCCCCCCACCCCTTCCCGCCACTCTCGCCAATGCAATTTGTACATTTCGAGTGCACAAAGCCGAGTCTCGCTTTGACAGAATTAACTTGTCACCGTCCGCGTCGCTGTGTCGCTTCACCTTTATTACAACGAGATTAAACAGATTGAATCCGTTCTTATAGCTTAGGCGCCTTTAAAGTAGTCCCTACACGGTAATGCGTTTACGTGAATTGTCATGTTACATGAGTAAGTTACATTTTTAAACAGTTCGCGTCCAGCCTGAGTATAGTTCGTTAAACACTAATCTTTTGCATGTCATGACGTCGTAGACCTGACTGATGCGGCATGCTTGCAGGGTAGAAAATAGAAAGATTCGTCAATCAGCTACCAGCCCGTAGTTTGCATGTCATTCATTAAACGGTCATGCATGCATGACATCATATGAAGCATGTCATGCTACATTACCGTCTATAAGCCTAACGATTAATCATCGTATGTTACAGAATGGATGATGTAGCTGTATAGTGACGAAGATCATGCGTGATTTGATTTAGATCAAATGCAGATGATAATTTATTATCCTAAATGAAATAAATAAATAAATATTTCGGGACAATTTTCACACACGGCACGATCTGATCCCATACTAAGCTTTCGCTTGTGTTATGGAAACCAGATGGCTGATAAACATACATATATAATTTTAAATAAATACTTAAATATAGATAATTAACACCCAGACACAGAGCAAAGATCTATGTTCATCACACAAATATTTTCCCCGGGTGGGGATCGAACCCACGACCTCTGGCTTTGAAGGCAGGGCCACTACCAACCAAGCCAACCGGCCAGTCATTATGATCTGAACATCATAAAATTTTTGTGTCAATAAATGTAAAATAGATTTAGTTATTATCATTGATTAGTATTTGTATTTAGTAAAAGATATAAAGATACCAAAACTCTAAGTTACAAGAAGTTACAAAACGTCATAATCTATAGAATCACATCAAAACGGACATACATATTGCATGTGTTTATAATATACTAGCTTTCCACCCGCAGCTTCGCCCGCGCAGTCAAAGAAAAACCCGCATAGTTCCCGTTCCCGTGAGATTGCCGCCTGCCGGGATAAAACCTATCCTATTTCCCGGGGTAAAAAGTAGCCTATGTCCTTTCTCGGGTATCAAAATATCTCTATACCAAATTTCATGCAAATTGCTTCAGTAGTTAAGGCGTGATTGAGTAACAGACAGACAGACAGAGTTACTTTCGCATTTATAATATTAGTATGGATTACAAAACACATTAATAAGAATATCATAGTATAATGACAATCATGCAGTACCATTATTTATTCTTAGAAACATTAAACTGTCGAAGCGTATATTGAAAGAAATCGTCTAGACTTCGCCGCGTCTAGACTTAAAACAATATCTTAGTTGTTTTATGGTCACCGATGTATAAGACAAATCCTATTTATTATTAAGTGTTTATTAATTGGCAATCAAAGATTTAAAAAAAAACTGAAGTAATGTATCGAATAAATACTAACATTTTTATTTATATTTTATCGAATTTTAAACTACAAAAGTACCTACAAACGATATAAATTCATATCACATTTACACACATTGTAACATTATTTATAGTACAGTAGTCGGTTGTCGAATAAACACTATAACAATAATCAGATAAATAGATGACTAAACAAGTTGAACAGTATCTACTGTTCAATTTGTAACCAGCGATGCCAACGCACCGTGCTGAATTCAAATTTCGTTTGATTGCTGTCATTCATCAGTTTCAAAAGCTGAATTTAGTATTTTCTATTGGAAATTTATGGAGGATGATATGATCATATGACTGAACGATTTCATAAATTCTGGATATCCTGTTTAGCTTAATATCTATTAGTTAAAATGACGTATATACGATATCTAGGACATAGATATCGATATCTTAGACTATCGGTAAGCGGTGAAACTGACCTAAATTGTTTACTTTTTTGTTTATTATTTCCATAGTCCAAGAAGTACAGATACTATTGTCAATTTTATTTCTCATATAAAATGCTTCATTATGATGACCCAGCAACATGACATCAATTTCCTTTAAATACATTGGAAATAAACTTGTAACTCATTTCAAAAAGCATCTGTTTTAGTATCCTTTTACTTTTAGTACGCCCACAGAAAACCATCATTTAATTAAAATAAATCTACTCTACATTCAAAGGTCCGCAACATTTTCAAATAGGGCGAGTGTGCTCAACCTTTTTTTCAGACGCAAATGTTTAAACGTAAAGTTTAGTACACATTATGCGGCCCCATTGAGTGCAGTCAGCGGGCAGCGTGTGTGCACACGCCACACGGCGGAGTGTGCGAGCTCTAACGACTCACTTGTTAGGCAATACTGTGTTCTGAATTACTACGCAACGCGCGTGTGCTCAACCTTTGGCACGGGTTTTTTGTTTAATTGTTGAGTGTGTTTTGAACTGTAGTAAATGAAATGTATGTATGAAAAATGTATCACATGTAACTAACAAGATAACAAATACTATTTTTGGCAACTTTAATTACCGTACTTGCATAAAAAGTAAAATACAAAATAAATTTTTAACATCACTAAATTGTTTTTTTATTAACAAATCGATATTTGCCTTTTTTACTTATTTGAGTAAATTGCCTAAACAAGAACCTGGGATTGACTGCGTAGTCAAAACGATAACAAACGTACTCTTCACCCGAAGGTAAGACCTAGCCAACCTTATCCCACAAACTATACTATTTAATATTTATTGTCCCAAAGCTAAAGGTTGATCACACCAGCACGGTGTGTTGACCGCACAGCGTGTCACGGCATCCACTGACTACGAGCGAGTACACACAACACAACAACGCTGCGTTATTCCCGACACGTGCGATGCTATGAGACGATATTATGAGCGAACACAGATATCGATATCACCATTTGATGAAGCCAATTACTTGCTAATACGTTTAGTATAATACATTTGTGCTAATACGTAAATTTATACGAATATTATGGAGCTGAAAAGCTTATTTGGCTGATTGGGTTGATTATTCTTGTACCTACTGGTTACAGTTGAACTATGTGTTTCGAATTACATATGTTATTTTCGTTAGCTTAAAAAATACCATACTGAATCAACATTTCTCATTTTTGGTAGCAGCAGACAAAGTTGCGTAAATCAACTATAGTTAACCAATAAAAGGGGACTAAGGGCCGATTTTTCAATGCTTGGATAAAACTTATCCGTCCAATAAAGTATTACACGATAATATAAAAATGTCACGTAAACTGTCAAATACGGGCAATTAGAATACGTTTTTAAAATGGTAGTTTTATACAATATTCGTCGAATAAGTTTTATCCAAGCATTGAAAAATCGGCCCTAAAATAGGTAAATCCAAACCTATAGATAGTCGGGACAACTTTTTTAACAATAAGTTTACCAAAAGTCGTATTTCATAGACAATTTCTAAGAACACGATAAATTAATAATCATATATTTTGTCACATTCAAACTACCTACATATCAATAAACAAACCGTTAACACAACAATATAATCTATCGTTATTAACGCTAACAATTGCAAGAGTTAATTAAATTTAAATCTTTACAATCGCGTTACGATAATCAATCATGTGACTACATACACTGGCTTCCAACGCAAATCAAATTAGCCCTTATACTAATTAAAAAACGGTTCATATTCGTATAAACTATTCGAGTACACATTGACAAAGATTTTTCTATGCGAAACAAAACGTATGTATTATTATTGTATGTTCATGTCAAGGTAATATGATAAGTGGTCGTTTTATTTCTAAACTCGTATGAATATAAATTGATTCTGGGAATTTATCATTAAAAATACGTTTGTGCATACTTAGCGATGTTATATTGTTTTGTGTCTCTTGTGTCTAGATTTCGGGAACTATTAGATGTTGTTTCTTTTAACATTTCACATTGCGATAATATGGAAGTTGCATGTTGATTTTATCCTAATTTCTTGTATTAAAGCAATATATGTATTATAAATTATAATGGACCAAAAATTACCAACTCCTGATAATTGTCAGGCCATCGCGATATTACTTAATATTTTGTATTCATATTACAATACAAATACAAATAATTGTGTTTCATCACTACACGTGCACTGGAAAACACACCGCTCTTTCTAGTTATTAAAATATTTACTATAAAATTTTAATATATTATTAATTATTATTACACATCAAAACAATAAATAAATTCACGAGCCGTTTTCGCCGTGGTGCAACTTATTCCCGCGGTCCTTTATCCGGTTTGCACATCAATAAATATTTCGAGATTCCGTCAGCGGCACCAAAACGTCCCCGTTTAATTAATAAGCCCATACACGTGACATATATGCGGCCTGCGCGCGCGCAGTCACAGTGAACAGATTACAAACAGTATGGTAACGAGTAACGACCTACAAATCTTCCGAAACGGCTCACGCACAAAACAAGTGCATCGACAAGACACAAGTCTTGTCGATATGCATATGCACAAGCAGTCGTCGCGGTTGTTGTTGCGATATTTTCAGAAGCGCGAAGAGAACCTTCTTCAAAGAATACAAATCGTTTTCGTTTCGTGTCGTATCGCGTAATGACAAGTCAAATATTAACTTGTCATTACGGTGTAACATTTGATAATATTTATCAAAGTAACAACCCAATTGTACGTAGGTAATTAATTTATGAATGCTTGGTTGCTATACTGTTCGTATTCTATTTACTGTGGCGCAGTTCCGATGCACCGCCACTTCGAACCAGCCTCGCTTTTTCCCAAGAAAAAGTCGACAAACTTGTATGGTCGGTTGTCTCAATGATTCATGTCAAAAATTGAAAAATTACTTAAACGGCTAGCTATTATACGACTTTTTAAACAGACATCTTTGGATATTGTCTATTCGATAACTAGTTTTAAATTGGATCCGGTTTTTAATTAAGTTCATCTATATGTGAGACAAATTTAATTTGTCGTATTTGGAAAGAAGTGTGATGTAATATGATATATGTTACAATATTATAATTTAGCTATTTCTACATATTAAGTCAAATAAGTTTTCATTGATTCAAACGAGATACGCATAAATTAATTAAAAATTCAATTTTATTAAGGAAAATATTGTTTTTGTATTGGATATTTTTGTAAAATCAGCACTAAACGAAAATTAATGTTCAATAAATAATGCAGAAAGTGATTTTTAATATTTCTTGATATGTACATGCTCTGTAGCGAAAACATTTCACTTGCGCGATTGAGAGTGAGGTGTCGCTACAAATAGTCAATAACTGGTACCTAACTCGTCAGAGGCACCTAACTAGTCAGAGGCACCTAACTAGTCAGAGGCACCTAACTGGTCAGAGGCACCTAACTGGTCAGCGGCACCTAACTGGTCAGCGGCACCTAACTGGTCAGCGGCACCTAACTGGTCAGCGGCACCTAACTGGTAACTAGTAAGTAACATACCTTCGGGTCGAAGCTGAACGCCGTCTCCGGCCGCAGCGGGCACGGCAGGCCGCACTTGCAGGTGCCGGCCGTCTGCAGATACTCCCGCAGCTGGGCGAGCGTGCTCAGCGCCGTGCCGCTGGGGCTGCAAGAGAATTAAGGATACGTTAATTGATTTATTTCAACTTATTGTCGACCAGTGATCGAAATTAGACCATAACCAAAAACAAAAGAGTAAATGTGTGTGTCAAATGGATGGAATTGTGTGTATTTTTATTGATAAAAAATAATTATTATTACCGTCAAATGTGGCTACTTGACCTTTACTTGGCAACTTGACCACACCTTCCGTTTAACAACAAAATATCAAATTTTGTAGAATTGAAAGCAAATTGACCTAACGTATCGATGTTGGTAGGTTTTTAAAATATTAATTGGCAACATATTTTAATTTTAAAGCGGTAGCGCTGTTGGTTCTCTTAATATAACGTATCGAAGTGTGACTGTGACTAAGGATCTTTTGCCGGTGTCAGTATTATTATGTTTGTAGAGCTTAAACTGCACATCTCAGGTGAGTACAGTTTTGATATGTTGTGTAATAAACCCTAGAGATTGATTTTACAGTGGGAACTATCCAATTTTAGGCTCATCTGTCGAAATATTTGCTTGGGCATTGATGCCTCAGGTTAGGTCAAGTTGCCATTGACCGCTGCGTGGCAACTTGACCGACGCCTAGGGTTGACACAAAAAATAACGTGACTGCATTTTTTCCATCTGTTTCGAGTTTTGCATAGTAAAATCAATAAATTTGCTGCAAATTTCGGACAATCCAGATACTTATACTCTCTTTGATGACAACGATTTAGCATATTTCTAATGAAAAATAAATGTTTCCTTACCTATTAATAAATACCTATAAGTATTATGTAATATATACATATAATAAAATCGTAGGAAAGTCAAAACTGTACATTGAATATTTTTTTAAAAGAATACATAATCCATGATCTATAATCGATATAGAAGCCAAAAATATAGTTTTTAGAATTTTTGTCTGTTTGTCTGTTTGTCTGTTTGTCTGTTTGTCTGTATGTTTGACCGAGCTAATCTCGAAAAGTACTGCATAGATTTACTTCAAATTTTGCATGAATATTCCTAAGAGGTCGGGTGAGGATAGTTTAAACATATTATCATGATATCACCTTCGGGGGAGGAGCTGTGAGCCTTTATTTTTCTTACATATTCCGTGTACTACGACAGTGTACAATCTAAAGACTCATGTTTAAATGTTGGTTTCGAGTAAGCCATGCTATTATCTAGCTTTACAAAATAAAAACTATGTCATTTACGTAATTTGGGCAGAGAAACAGTTAAATGAATCTTAGCAGTATAAAGACAAATTTGAAACAGCGCCATCTATGAAGTGTTAGAAAAATCAAACACACGTTAACTATTGGAAATTAATAATCAAATGACGCATATATAATATGTTGTTTGACAATATCTAGATGGACACTATAAAAATTATGCCATTTAAGTAACTTGGGAAGAGAAACATAGTTTAAAGAATGTAAGTTGTATAATGTTAATTTTGTAACAGCGCCATCTATGAGATTTCGTAAAAATCAAATCAATTAGATGTTAACACTACCGAATACACAGTTGGAAATTAATTAATAATTTAAATATAATTATATTATTTATTTAACTCTTTAGCCCATATTTTCCCTTCCCTATAAGGTATATTTCGTGTAAATAATAAATATACTACATTTTTTAAAGTGAGGGTAGATGTTTATTATTTTAAGTAAAACTAGACACCATTAACTACAGTTAATCTATAATATTGATTGCGTTCATTAGTTACAATTTTAAAAATCTTCGTATTTTATAAATTTACTAGCTTACCGCCCGCGGGTTCGTCCGCTTTGTCTAAAACCTAATAAATTATATACTAAAACCTTCCTCTTGAATCAGTCTATCTATTAAAAAAACCGCATCAAAATCCGTTGCGAAGTTTTAAAGATTTAAGCATACAAAGGGACTATATACATATAAATATATAAATATAAACTTTGACTAACAGTCAAAGTATATTTTAACTAATACTACTTAATATCTATTATACCTACTTATGTTCAGTATTTATCTGTATTATTTATCATCATCAGCCCATATACGTTCCCACTGCTGGGACACGGGCCTCCTATGAGGGTACAGGCCATAATCCACCACGCTGGCCAAGTGCGTGTTGGCGGATGACACATGTCATCGAACTGTTTTAATTCTTCGACATGTCGGTTTCCTCACGATGTTTTCCTTCACCGTTCGAGCAGTGGTGATGTTACAACATGCGCAGATAAATTGAAAAATCAATTTATTTCCTGCGCGCTCGCCTGGTCTCGAACCCCGGACTTATCGATTCGAAGTCCGAGGTCTCACCACTGAGCCACCACTGCTTATCTGTATTATTATTGCTTGGTAATTAATATATTTTCATGTCGTATACCTAATTATAAACATAAGTTTGATGTGTAATTAGCTGGATTTATTTTTACACACTCACAGACTTATATTTTATGTTAAAAGAGTGTTAATAGTGTAAAGCGCGTCACACACGGTGAAGATACTATAATATTGTATCTTAAGATACTGTTATATTTTATATCACAGTATCTTAACGCATCCGGTATCAGCGTTCGGACCATCATTTTTCTTTTTGTCATTGCGTACCCTGTAGAACCGCCATCCTTTTACAAATGACGCGAAATTTTGTGGGTAATAAAATATATATCTTCGTATTTTATAAATTTACTAGCTTACCGCCCGCGGGTTCGTCCGCTTTGTCTAAAACCTAATAAATTATATACTAAAACCTTCCTCTTGAATCATAATCAGTATCTTAAGATAAAATATTATAGTATCTTCACCGTGTGTGATGCGCTTAAATCATGATATTTTTTCACAATTAATAATAATCCTTTTTTCTAATGGTGTTGGCATTAAATTAAACCGCGCTGTCGTTTCGTTCACAAAAAATGATGTTATGAGGAGCATATTCGGTCCTCATATCATAAAAAATCTGTGCGAAAACAATAAACACGTGTGAGGCCCTCACGGCAGATCGGGGCGGTCTGACGCGAAGTGGGGACAGCGTTGTCACTGTATCGCTCTTGCCACGCTGTTCAACAGACTTATTCGATAGTTCAGTTTTGTGTTAAGACCGCTGTGACAACCAACCCGTGAGACAACCAAACCCGGTCTCCCCTACTATCCCGTGAGACCGAAACCTTCACTGAGAGGGTATGACGTCTCACAGCTGATCGCAAACGGCATATTGTACTATCCCGTGAGACCGAAACCCTCACTGAGAGGGAATTACGTCTCACTACTGATCACGACAGTCATATTTTATCTCGAGAATCTGAAACTTTACTCAATATGAAGACCGTTTGACAAATAATAGGGTGCATCATAATATTATTCGATCTCTTGAAGATGAACATGAGTATAAGCAATGACTAGAGTAGGGATGCGAATATTACAATTATATGAGACAAGAACGATTAATAAGTTTGTTTAATGAAAGATTAAGAATTGAAACTATTCGGTCTCTGGAAACGGACGAATAGCGAGAGGCCCGTCTTACTGCAGACAGATTTCGTCATAGTCTTAATGACTTGAGGTAAACAATCTACGAATTCGGTGGTGTGGTCTGACAAATATAAAAGTGGGTTTGCTTATAACCTCACAATTGATTACAGATCATCTTCTGTAAAGGCGTAGTATGTTCTTTTTGTAATGCTTTAAAGTGTAGTAAGGAGTCGGCTTTCATTTGAAGATACACCGGAACCTTTGAAATCACTACTTTTAGAGGAACATACTGTGCAATGTAAACTGTTATTAGACAATATTCGCTCTTATAGTAGCGCGTTTCAAATGATCCTTTGGTGCTCAATAATTATCAGAAGGTCCGTTCATGCTTACTTTTAAGATACAAGGTCAATTTTACCATTTGATAGGATCCCTTTTGCCTGTAGGCCAACCTAAGTTTGTTTAAATAGGTATATTTTGTATTCGACTACAACGAATAGTGGAATACAAGAAATCAATATTTCTCAAATTTAAAACTGAACTCATTTCACAATTTTAGAACAGGTTAATTCGTATGTATGCAGTTTTAAATCGACATTAGAAGCTTTTCCTCAAGATGGTGATATCGGCACTCAGGAACTCCCTGGACGTGTTATAACGCCCAGGCCACAGTATTACAAATTTTTCCTAAAATAGAGCAACGAATGTATTTTCGCATAGCAACGGAGGGGAACTCGCAAGGGGTCAAGTGACGCGTCACGCGGGTCACTTACCACAAACATGCTTAGTTTGTGGTACCGAGCGCGAAAGATAGTCATCGTGTTTTTAGTAAAGTTACTATGTTAACTAACGTAATTTAATACTTAAGTACATATTCTATAATGGTGTGCTCAAACTGTTAATCTACATTTAATTTAGATTATTATATTTTGATACTAAGTAATGTAGAATTTAAATCACATTCATTCATGTTTTCTTCAGATTTTAAGATTTTCTTATCAGAGTGTTCAATTTTAATGTAAGTAGTTAAATTTTATAAGAGACAATAATTAAGAACATTCAAAAATAAAGTGTCACGTATTTTTTTTAAACGACGAATGACGAAAAACGACCTAATCGCGGACGAAGTCGCGGGCAACAGCTAGTTATGTAATAAACATATACATATGTATTAAATTTAGTTTAATAAATAAATAGTTCATTAAAATTTGTGTCTTATTTGTGACAACCCTATCCGACATGTAATGCTTTGTATAAAATCATTACAAATCCCGTGGCAACTTGACCAGGTAGCCAGAGCCTAACAGTTTATTGTAAAGCTTCGGGCTGCAATATTTAAAAAGTCGAAGACTTAAAAAGTAATAGCAACTTAGCCTAAAACAAGAATGTTAAGCATCTACCTATGAAAACTGATGTGCAAGGTCAAGATACCACATCAGTGTCAACTTGACCTGTATTACGTTTATTTGTAAATAATGTCAGATTCAATATATTTTAAAGAAATACCTAGTAAAAGTGAATGATGAAATCATTCATGACATGAACAAATCATAAAATGTTAATAAAAGTTTAACATAAATAAGTTAGCTAAGAAAAAGTAAAAAAATGTGGTCAAGTAGCCACATTTGACCGGTACTTATTAGTTATTAAATATTTATTTAAATTGCATTCTGCACTACAAAATTTTATACTCCTCCGACCGTGCAATATTCGTAAAAAGAAAGGGCTACACTAGTTTTTGCTACAGTCTACACGTACCCATGAAATACACATCTTAATTTTTTTATGCAGACGAAAAAAATTGGTTATTGTTTCAATTAAGCATTTTAAAATCTTTGTCCTTTTCGTCTTAACAAATCAATCACTTTTTTCATATGAGTCAAATCCCAAAAAACCTTCCCTTATAAATATTCACACAATAGCTATCGTATTAACTTCATAACCCCTCCTTACGTCCAAACATCACGAATATCCTATACTCATACGACCCTTTAATCAACTGGGTCACTATAATAACACAGTAAAACAATACCATCAAACAACGCATGACGATAATAACATATTTAAGCAGTTCCATAGTAATTGAAGGTATAAGTTGCGGCGAGCCCTTAAGTTTATTTTGCGGTTTATAAAATTGTCCTCATTCACTTTGCGGGGTAATTGTAAATAACTGACCTGTCAATCGTACAAATTATATGATTGTACAATGTACGTGCTTTAAACGGAATATGAGTTTATTTTGAAACGAACCGCTATGGTATTGAATATGAAATGAATAGCGAGTACTAGTTTTAATCGATTCTTATGGTACGGGAGCTATTAACGTTGAAAAAGAAGTCATTTTAGTATAGCTGGTTTTTTGATATATTGTTCCTCTAGCTATTTCGGTTAGAGTCCGCGCAGTCTGGCTGGCCGGAGTGGTTGCGTTCAGTAGTGCGCATCTTATCTGCACAGGAAATTATCCTTAATTTAAAGTCATTTTTTAACGCGTAATTTTTAAACTTTTGCCTTTAGATAGATCCATCAATCATAATTTTTTTATTGCAAGACGTTTTTTTCGTTGTTAAATAGGTGCCAGACGCAATTTTTAATTTCGTTTTTATAAAAAATTCAAATTATTTTAGAATGTCTGTAAATTTCATATTATGTTCTTCAAACATAATATAATCTAAAATTAATTAGCCAGACGCTAATTCGATTGTTAAGTATTAAAAAATGAGTATAAATAAAAAAAAGTAATGAAGCATGCAGCTCATCAGCTAGTGTATTTTAATTATGCGACAGGAAATAATTGCAAGAATACAATATTATTTACACTTGTTCTTATAAATTAAAAAGTTAAAATGAAAAAAAAAACATAAAAGTGAAAAATAAATTAAAGTTACCATACATTAAAAAGAATGGAATAAAAACTATATCAATGAAGGTTAAACAATTACATTGTTAAATTTAAAAAGCCATCTTCATAATCATCATCATCATCATCATCTTCCCTCTCACTGTCAGAATTATTTATGTTATCGTCTAAGCCGAATCGTCTACTTTGTCTTTGACATTTTTTAAATTATTGTTCCTTATATAGTTTATAGTAGGTACTGATTGTTATACTTTAAAAACGACAGATTATTAACTATTTTATGTAAAAGATTTAGTTTTATAAAAATGTAAAACATTTTGTTGATTCGACTGATTATAATTGATGTTACGCATGTTAATTTTTAGTAGTTTAGGTGTTTATTATTTGTATTAGACCTTCTTGACTGATATGTTATTAAAATATTACTTATAAAGGTCGTTGATTACTTGAAATTATAAGTTTTAATTAAAACCTTTGAATTCAATCATCATTTTTATTTTGCAGCTCCTATTACTCCCCAGAATCATTATGTTTCAAGTTCAACTCTCCTCGACCTCTGTTTCATCTTACCTCGGTATGAGGGGAATTGAAACAAGTTGACTTGTTACGATTAAGTCAATTTTTCACCACCATTTTCAACGCTTACCGTTTATTTATGCTAACCATTCGCAAGTGTATAGAATAACCTATCGATTGATACCAGTACCATAAGATTTCTGATAATAGTATAAGTTATATTAAACAAAACGTGAAAATTGTTTCAACTCCCCTCGGTCTCCCCTGGTTAGCATGAATTTATATAGCTAGTATACTAGCGGTCCGCCCCGGCTTCACCCGTGGTACCTACATGTTTAAACTATCCTATCTCTCAAGTTGGATCGAACTGCACATGGTGTGCGAATTTTATTATAATCGGTTAAATGGTTTAGGAGTCCATTGAGGACAAACATTGTGACACGAGATTTATATATATATATTTTAGTATCAGCATCGCATCTGTGCGAAGCCAGGGCGGGTCGCTAGTTGAGTAATAAAAAAAATTGTTTTGTATAGAAGATTGTTGATGTACCCTAATAGTTTATTTTTAACCTAAGGAATAAAATGTACCAATGGAAGGTACTTATTCCAACAACACAGGGAATCCTAGAGTAGGAACAATTCAATTTCTATGCATCTTATATTTTCGAAAAAAAAAAGTTATTGTTTATTGTTATTTAATTTTCGCGGCCGACCCTTTCTATCTGTCTTGCACTTTAAACTATCTCTCCATATACACAATCATCAAATTGTTATACTTACCTACTTTCACTACGTTTTTATTTGTACATATTTAATACTTAACAATCGAATTAGCGTCTGGCTAATTAATTTTAGATTATATTATGTTTGAAGAACATAATATGAAATTTACAGACATTCTAAAATAATTTGAATTTTTTATAAAAACGAAATTAAAAATTGCGTCTGGCACCTATTTAACAACGAAAAAAACGTCTTGCAATAAAAAAATTATGATTGATGGATCTATCTAAAGGCAAAAGTTTAAAAATTACGCGTTAAAAAATGACTTTAAATTAAGGATAATTTCCTGTGCAGATAAGATGCGCACTACTGAACGCAACCACTCCGGCCAGCCAGACTGCGCGGACTCTAACCGAAATAGCTAGAGGAACAATATATCAAAAAACCAACTATACTAAAATTCTCACTTGTCAACGTTGGTAGCTCCTATACGATTATTGGTACAATTCATATTCAGTAATCTTGTCATTTGTTACAATTACGTATTTAAAATAAACAATTCAAATAAAGAGCAGTAGGTATTTTAGAGAATTTCAGTTTTACCTACCCAATATGCTATTATTATTATGTAAAAAGAATTAGCTAAGCTTATACGTAATTATGAATAGCCGAACTTATTTTTAGGGTAACATAAAAACAACCAACATAAGTTGAAACAAAAATAGTTTCACTAAAATAACCTACACTTATAAAAACAAAACGCAATGAACGGGCATTCAAACAGACTGACCCACTAACATTATATTTTAGTCTCATTCATAATCTTAAAACAGCATGTCAATACGAAGGGAGCAAATAGACTGGGGTAGAAGCCTTTGAAAATAATGAAAAGATAAAAAAAATCGCAGTCGGATGAAACCCATTAGAAAAGGAGGGGAATATGATAAAAATGTAAGGAAAAATAAATTACGGTCAATCCGAGTTCGGGAAGCGGGAGGGGGGAGCTTTTAAGAGAAAAAAATGGTTTCTCTCGATTTCCGACAAAACTACAAGTCCTATAGAAAAAAGTTCAATGGCAAAGTTGTAGGTAATTAAAAGTTCTACAACTTTTGTATTCACAATTTTTTCACATAACCTAAAAATTTAGGTGAAAAATTCAAAAAACCAAGTTTTTAGTCTTTTATTTCTATCTACTTCAAAATTTATTTTTTTTCTACGAAATTTGGTGGAAACTTACTTTATTATGTCCCAAATACACTGTAATTTATTTGATTGAAAATATTTATTTTTTCGCCTTATTTTGAATTAATACCAAAAAAACAACCTAATTTTCAATCGAAAAGTCACCCGTCAAAATATCAGCTTTTTTCAAAAACTTGGGGAGCCTTTTATTCATTGAAATCTCTACTTTCATATGGTGTAAAAAAAATAAACACCACCATAGTAAATGTTCTCAGGAAATGCATACAAACAGTCTGAAAATTAGCTTTTACTAAATCAGGCACACTTCTTGAACTCTATATCTTCTCTTGTATCGGCTTTTCGGTAATATTTCAAAAGAAAAATAATTATCTGTTCTAAGTTTAATATTTTACAGCATATTCAAAAGCAAAATGATGTCGATAAAAACATTTCAGGTAGTTCGAGAAGTGTGCCTGATTTAGTAAAAGCTAATTTTCAGACTGTTTGTATGCATTTCCTGAGAACATTTACTATGGTGGTGTTTATTTTTTTTACACCATATGAAAGTAGAGATTTCAATGAATAAAAGGCTCCCCAAGTTTTTGAAAAAAGCTGATATTTTGACGGGTGACTTTTCGATTGAAAATTAGGTTGTTTTTTTGGTATTAATTCAAAATAAGGCGAAAAAATAAATATTTTCAATCAAATAAATTACAGTGTATTTGGGACATAATAAAGTAAGTTTCCACCAAATTTCGTAGAAAAAAAATAAATTTTGAAGTAGATAGAAATAAAAGACCAAAAACTTGGTTTTTTGAATTTTTCACTTGAATTTTTAGGTTATGTGAAAAAATTGTGAATACAAAAGTTGTAGAACTTTTAATTACCTACAACTTTGCCATTGAACTTTTTTCTATAGGACTTGTAGTTTTGTCGGAAATCGAGAGAAACCATTTTTTTCTCTTAAAAGCTCCCCCCTCCCGCTTCCCGAACTCGGATTGACCGTAATTTATTTTTCCTTACATTTTTATCATATTCCCCTCCTTTTCTAATGGGTTTCATCCGACTGCGATTTTTTTTTGTTTCAAAAATTATCTACTCTAGTCTAAAAGACGAAGAGTAAATAATATCTTATATATAAAATTCTCGTGTCACAATGTTAGTCTGCATACTCCTCCGAAACGGGTGGACCGATTCTCATGAAATTTTCTGTGCATATCGGGTAAGTCTGAGAATCGGCCAACATCTATTTTTCATATGTAGGTACCACGGGCGAAGCCGGGGCGGACCGCTAGTTTACTATAAGCTGTGGTTGTTTTCCTAACTACGTACTTATAAACTGACTTCATTTTCCTTGATCGTTGGAAAGTCCAATTTCAATCCTACAATAGTTACTACCTGTACCTACTATATTAGAAAACATGATACATTAATGTGATAGATGTTTGTATTATCTTTAACCTTATTACAATTTAATTAAATTAAGGCTACCTCCTATCAATTAATTTATCATCCAAAATTGAAACAAACAATAATGTGTACCTACTGTATATATTTAATCGTAACACGTGTCGAGATTCTACATTTATGAAAAGTACTAGATTTCCGCCCGCGGCTTCGCCCGCGTTTTCAAAGGAAAACCCGCATAGTTCCCGTTCCCGTGGGATTTCCGGGATAAAACCTATCCTATGTGTTAATCCAAGTTACCCTCTATATGTGTGCTAAATTTCATTGTAATCGGTTCAGTAGTTTTTACGTGAAAGAGTAACAAACATCCATACATCCATACATCCATACAACCTTTCGCCTTTATAATAGTATTAAGATAAGATGAGTAATATATTTCAACCAAAAATCCTATCCAATGAGACATTTTCTAGAGTCGGCTTCACCTGTAAGGCGAAGAAGAAAAAAACTGCCAAAGAAATATGTGAGATATGCACAAGGGGTCAAATAGTTTCCCGTTTACGTCAGTTATCTTCTATAATATAAAAATGAATCGCAAAATGTGTTGGTAAGCGCTTAACTCGAGAACGGGTGGACCGATTTCGATAATTCTTTTTTTATATTTTAATTATTTATATTCCTTGAAGTACCAGGATGGTTTTTATGTAGAGAAAACATAAATATATACCACGGGCGAAGCCGGGGCGGACCGCTAGTATTATAATAAAACCTTTTATTTCTCAAAACTAGTTCATAACCTTGACTCACGAATACTATTAAGGTCGAATCTTAGCATATAGCATAGACTTTGAAACTTTCAATCCATTAAATACTCCGGCTGTATTAATAGTGACATAAATCAAAGTGATCAAGGATGACTAACCATAAAAAGTTCAGCATTGTATTCATTAATTACACCATATATTCTACACATCACACGTTTAACAATGCTAAAAAAAGCTATTTCATAATACCAACCATCACCCACATACGGTTAGTTTTGGCAACAGTTGTTTTTCGTTCCGCTCCTCTGGGTGACCCAATTGTGCCGTCAATCAAAGATAAATTAGCAAATTGCACTCGCATAAATTGCCGTTTCTCGTATTGTATTTCTGCATGGCGTATTAAATAGAACTCTGCTGTTTTATGCCGCTTTAATCTCGATATATTTTTAGTCGAAATAAATTTCTCATCTGTCCGTTTTTCATTACATTCTACCGTTTGTGCTGGGTGATGTTTACCGCTTTCGAATTGTACACACCAAAGGCAATATATTAAAAATTTTATGAAATAAATCTTAATGAGACTAAAACACTAAATGAGACAAAAGTTTCACCATAGTCAATCGGGATACATACTCTAATTGACTATTGTAAAGTCTCAGTCACCTACAGTATACTTCATAATCAATCATAATTTTGCGGTACCTACAACTACAAGCAATAAGAAAACAGTACTTGGAAGATGCCAAGTCCAACAAATCATCACGACCACACCACAAAACGAAAACAAACGAATCCTACGCCACCACGTCTAAATAATGCCTTCAAAATAATCGTATTCCAGCATCGAGACGTTCAAATTGCACATTTCCGCATAAATTATCATACCGGCGTCGTTACGTGATACAACAAAGAGTTAAAAACGACCGCATTGCGAAACTCGATTTGCGATAAACATCAACACGCCTCGAACGGCTATTAGGAGCAATTTGTGAACAGACACAGAACGCACCGCAATGCGTGGTGCTGGCTTTAAGCGTAGCTACGGCTGCCAATGTTTAAGGAATACTAGGGAAAGTTAGATATCGATTAGCTATGCTTCTAAAGTCTAAGTTTCCTGGGCTTTACAGTCTTCGATTTGCGGTAAACATCAACACGCCTTGAACGGCTGTTAGGAGCAATTTGTGAAAAGGTACAGAACTGAGAACATACCGCAGTGCAATGCGTGGTACTGGCTTTGAGTGGTTACGACTGCCAATGCGTAAGGAACACTATGTAATATAGATAAAGATAAGCTTTGACAATAGAGCCTTTGATTATGCAGGGTTATACAATCTTCCTGCATGCTGTATTTTTATTTGGTATTGAAATCATTAATGTGACGCTTTGCAAAATATTGACTTAGAAGTCGATCTCCGAGAAAAAATAAAAAATCACATCAATGGAATGTATTCGGTTCTACGTAAAAATAAACCAATTAACACTCTACACAAAAGACCACGAGTCAAACATTGTCACCGCTCTTAAAAATTGCTTTCAAATCGTGAATCACGCCACACGCGAATTAGCTATGGTCAATAGTCACATCAACTATGATTCATGTATCCACGTAACACAAAAAAGCTATATTTTGTATACTAAGACAGATTTATTGTTTCTAACCATCGCTGTTCTATCAGACCACTTAAATGGTGTTCTTAAAAAAACAGGTTTGCATAGAAACCTCTAAATATACAACATCTCAAACCTACTCGCCATACTCCAAGTCAATTCATCCATACTTTCAATACTAAAGATGTCTCATCAATGACCCAAAAAATACTAGCCGAATTCCAATAAATACTTCCATTTATTGAACCAAATTTACTACTACCCTCATCAATGAATATTTCTTTTGACCTGTAATACATTCCAACATCAACGATCCCATTCCCTCTGACCTGTTATACAAACCAACACAGGTAACTAACACAACAATTCGCACATTGCCCATATGCCCATTGAGCTTCCAAGTTCCAACCAATCGTTTGTACCGAATCAAACGCACGTTAGTTACACGGTCTGGCGGCTCTGAAAAACGCACGACCACAAAGAGATCTCTGTTTGCTTTCACGACCGCACCCGTGTGCAATTTGTGCAGGCTTTTGAAGATAACGATTGCGGTTGACTGGGAAATATAGGCAAAATACGCGATGGTGTTTAGGGAATGTCGAGATAACCGAGAATACGGGAGAGTAACTCCAATGATGTGACTTTTTTGTATCAGTCAATCCAATTTGGAAAATATTTACATGCTTCAAAAAATAAATTGAAATTTGGAAAGCCTTGATACTTTTATAGGACTTAATTAAGAGGTGGACACTCACTCAATCATCGCAGTAAACTTAATGATAGGAGTATTTAAAGCTTTTTTAGTTTTTTTTACTGATACGATTGTTTTACACGCAAATGAACAGTTCATGTGTAAAGTTTACAAAAGACTAGAAACCTCTCATTCAAGCCCCGATAGAAAAACTAAAGCCATATAGCGTACGCTCCTTGCTTTACTTGATACAGTAGGTGACATTTTATGGCTTCTGTAGTGTAGGTACACTGTGAGCTTTGGAGCTAAGCTTAACCATTCCCTACAATCTAGAAGGATGACATTATAATTAGAAAGTGTTTAAAAAAAATAAGTATTGTGTCGAAGGAAAATCAAATTAATTTTTTTTCAATTACATACTTTTATCTATCGTATTTTAATATTTACTCTCCCGTTCTACAACACACACACTAGCATCAATTACAATTACGAAATAATAAATCACACCCTTAGCACAGATTAAAAATCACTTCGTGGGTCGAAATTGCTACTACGTATCTACCTATAGAAAGTATTACCTCACACCGTCTGATTCAATTTATAGAAAGTATCTCTTCACTTCATCAAAGTTTATACTTTATTCTACCTTACGTAGGTAGACAGACATAAGGTCAAACCCGACACACCGTCAAACGCTCCGTGTGCGCGCCGCCTAACCCCTCACCGCCCGACTGACAGCTGTATGTAATTACTTAGCACGCAACCCTTTCGCACCTTGCGACCATTTCGCCGAGAATCGATAATTGATTGTCGTTAAGCGGCCATACACACGAAAACATACAATATCACCGTTTCCACGGAGCGTGTTTTAAAATTGATGTGTGATTATTTTTGTTTCGGTGCTTACATGTGGAAATATTAAACACTAATCAAAAAATAATGATGATAGCAAGCTTATAATAAGACGTCCCAGATAGATTGTATAACAAAAATAACTGAAGAATGCCTCTAATTTACAGTAAGTAGACAATAGACAGTCTGTAAAGATACAAAATAATTTAGTCTTGTTTTAAAAAGGAATAAGTACAAAATAAAACGTAGTGGTACGTTAAAAGTAATATCCAAGTTCAATCTTTGCTGTAGCACTATAAACAGCATGTGCTATAAATACAATGCGTTAAATATAACACCGTTGAAATTATGACTATATTAGCTTCAACGCCCTAACAAGGAGACCATAAAAAGTAAAACAATTCGATCTCGTTCTATAATTACTCATGTCTCATACACATAATAAAGCGTACAAAGTAGACAACAATTAATTAATGCACAAATTAATTATACGTTTTTTAATTAATTAATATAGTTAGTACACAAAAATGGGCCCCCTCTCCACATTTAAAACATGATCACGCAAGCTCGACAACATAATTACCTACGACGTTGATTCAATGCATAATATCAATAAATTAATCATTCACTATGTATAATTGGATTTTTCGTATACATACATATTAAACACGCTTTTATTAGCTTTACTTTTTTATGTAATAAAATCCTTTGGCTTCGATTTTAACCCACTTTAATTGGACAGATTTAATTCAAATTTTGTAGACTTATCAAGGATCGGTGACGATACAATAATTGCTCGAGTTTATCTTATTAAAACGTGCTGTTTAGGTATTTGAAATTTGAATCTATATTTATTGTATGATTTAAATAAAATATTAGAGATCTCTAGTTCAGATTTCCTACTTTATATTAGGGAAGACATAAACAAATTATAGGTCGTAAAGTTCGTGAAACTTCAAAATGTATGCAACGACTTGACTTCAATGCAATGCAAACTTTATATAGACTACAAGCCCGCATATGAAAAAAATATGGGTCAAATGAACCACCACGGGACATATCTAGTACGAAAGAAGAGCAAAAAATAATAAGATTCATCACTATGCCGTCACTTGTAAGCTGTCCAACTGAGTGCAGATGAGAATTCAAAAGTACAGGTAGACTCGGTAAATTTTGGTCATATATTTTTGTACGGCATTCTTAACCATCGATAGATCCATTAAAAATAATAAGAAACCGCTCAGTGCCGTACAAAAATGTGGGTCCACCAAGTCGGAATTTTTATTTAATTTCCGAGAGTTACCGGGGGTAAATTTGGTCATTTGACCATGTACGGCATCTGTGTCATACTATTGCTATACTGCTTTTAATCCATTATTCCGCAACGCCGTACAAAAATCATGGGGACAAGGGGAAAAAATCGAGAGTTGCAATCCCCTCTCTTTCCCCACTCCAGGGGGTCATTTGACTAAGTACGGCTTCGGTTCCAAAACATTATCTAGCACTCAAAAGTACTATTAAAAGCAATGCCGGCAAAAAATAATTGTTCTTTTAAATGTATACCAATAATCATCTTAATTTCATCGAATTCTTGATATAAAGAGCTGTAAGGTCATTTGACCCTGTACGGGAACTTTTTTTTTAACATGATATTGTAAAATTCAATTGTTGTATAGTATTGCCGTTCAAAAGAAACCGTTCTAAAAAAAGTTATAGAGAAATGCAAAACCAGAAATTTTGTTAAAGTTTAAACATCGTAGATTAATGAAATATAATAGTTTTCTACACTTTATTCGTTGTTTTAAATAGTATAAACATAGATAAATTAGGAAAAAACGATGCCGTACATTTTTGTGCAGACCACATCTTTTAGGCTGATGAAAGCGACGAAAGCTACAATTTTAAGGGTGCTTTATGGCCATTTGATACAGTACGGCATTAACATATTTTTACCCAACTACGGCAAAGCAAAAGGAGAGTTATGGTTTTGACAGGTCATGTATGTATGTTCATCTATTCCCTCGTAACTTCTAAACTACTTATCAGAATTCGACAAATGACATATCATTAGAAGCGTCTGAATTGTTCACTGGATAACCAGCGACCAGCTAGCTAAAGGCTATATGGGGTTTCACAAAATCTAATGTGGCGCCCTCTAGCGGACAAAACATACAGAGTAAAAAAATAAAGTTAAGATAAATATGCCGTGTTTGGTATCATTTGAAAGCGCTTTACTTGTACATTTTGAATATGTATATATTACTAGCATTTGCTTGTGACTTTACCTGTATTCATGGGCTGATTGCATATAATTCACTTTTTATTAGTTCATCAATTTAACAGAGTCCATTCCACTTGCCTCCGACTTTCCAAGGTGATAATTAACCACCTCGAGCTTCTTAATATTATTGTATATTTATATTGTATTAGAAAAATATAAAGCAAACATTTCGTTATATGGATTTTTTCTTTTTCAGATTTTTCCCTTTTGAACCAACGAAAATGTACGGCACATGAAAAAATATTATCTATGCATAAAATACTTTAAAAATAAATTTATTTCGTGTTGTGTCAAATGACCCCCTGGAGTGGGGAAAGAGAGGGGATTACAACTCTCGATTTTTTCCCCTTGTCCCCATGATTTTTGTACGGCGTTGCGGAATAATGGATTAAAAGCAGTATAGCAATAGTATGACACAGATGCCGTACATGGTCAAATGACCAAATTTACCCCCGGTAACTCTCGGAAATTAAATAAAAATTCCGACTTGGTGGACCCACATTTTTGTACGGCACTGAGCGGTTTCTTATTATTTTTAATGGATCTATCGATGGTTAAGAATGCCGTACAAAAATATATGACCAAAATTTACCGAGTCTACCTGTACTTTTGAATTCTCATCTGCACTCAGTTGGACAGCTTACAAGTGACGGCATAGTGATGAATCTTATTATTTTTTGCTCTTCTTTCGTACTAGATATGTCCCGTGGTGGTTCATTTGACCCATATTTTTTTCATATGCGGGCTTGTAGTCTAATACGTAGACAAATTATCTATAACTTAGGTTTACAAGACACAAATCGTAGACTAAATATATACCTACACTAGCTGTGCTCCGTGGTTTCACCCGTATTTATACGCTCTTATTGGTCTTAGCGTGATATATGGCCTTTAGCCTTCCTCAATAAATGAGCTCTAAAAAAAATCTAAAACTGAAACAATTTTTCAAATCAGATCAATAATCCCTTATATTAGAGCGTTCAACCAAACAAACATACAAACTCTTCTGCATTGTAAATTGTAATACATATTAATAGCTAGATGACTACGAGATGCAACAGGAATTGCTTATAACTGATCTGTAGGAAAACTATTGTAATATACTTCCGCATGTTGTAGTATTCGATGAGAATTTTCCCATTTGAAACTGTTAGTATATCTGCCCCCCTATGCAAGTGGCTTTCTGTTAGCGTAGCGTTCAATAGAATAGACTACGAATGTATGAGATTGACGTAAGCTGAAGATACCTACGCTAACAGAAAGCCACTTGCATAGGGGGGCTGGAAGTCTGACTTGGTAAAGGTTCCCAAATCAAATCTGTTTTTTCTATAAAGTTTAAAATTTTTGCAAATCTATTGTATTTTTTGAGGTTTTAGGAACTCGTTATGCTGAAACTATCTAGACAAATAGATAGGTATAATAATAGCTCTGAAAGAAAAAAGATTATGCACTAGTTAAAAAAGTCACCATTTAGACTTTAGAGTCACGTACTTCGCAAATTACCTAACAGGAAATGTTTGATGGAAAATATCGTGGCAAAAACTTCAAGCATTCAATTGTAATCTAAATCGATGAATAAGTCGGTTCCACGAATTTGAGACTCAGTGTTTCCGCTAAATAGTCCATCTTGATACATTAATTTAGGGCTGCCAAATGTTAGAAGAGTTAAAACAGTCTTTTCTATTAGGATTGTGCTCGATCCAATATGAAATATCCTCCTAACTGGTCTTTCATGTTGGCAGACCGAGGGCAATCTTTCTAATTGGTATGTCTAGTGCCATTCAATAGGTCATTTCTACTTTTCCTCAATTTCAAATTCAAAACATTCGGAATAAGCTTTCCCATAGTTATAAATTATCTTTCTCTAGCATACTATGCATTACAGCTGTATAGCTGTTAAATGTAAAAATAATTATTACCCTTCCAAATACAGGCAACCCTACAAATATGATATTGTATATACTATTCGGTAATAAAATTCCATGTCAATCTATGAAATCATAAGATCATCATTGACTAAAAAATTATTCGTATATTATGAAATGTGTGCAAACTTACGTGCACCTTCTTAGGTATTATCTGTAATATTAAATTCAATACCTTTACTAACACGTCTGAAAAATAATCCTTAACATGAATTAACCACTTATGTGTCTTCAATGCAGCAAACGCTACAAATAAAAACGCTTCGACTCAAGGACTCTCAGCCTTGAAATAAAATAAAACCAATATTATCCTCATTGCGACAGAATAAACAATAAGCAGTTGAATTTTATGGCCATTCTCGAAGTCGTTAATATTTAATTGGCCTTTTATCCCGTGCCTATTTTTATTATACCGCGATAAACATCTGAACGTATATGGATAGAAAAAGCATTGAGATTCCAATCTCGAGTAACGATTTAGGTTATTGCGTCCAATTTAGTGGATTTTAATAGATGTTTACTTACTTAATGCGCCTTTATCTTATAAAGTTACGTTATAGAAACACGCTTCGTTAGTTTGCTGGTGTGAAATACGCTTTAGTTTGAATTTCTCGCGAACAGCAGGAACTTTTAAACATCTCTCGCAAAGTTAATACTTCTTCTATGTGACTCAGCTCGCTTCGGACTAAATATCGTGCAGTAAAGTTTAATTTACAATTTGGATTCGGCAGCTGTTTTGTTATAAGTATCAGTGATTCATGCAACTCAATCCATGCAACATATTTAATCGGTCGATTAGACTTGTTGAGTCGATTAGATTGACTTTTGAATCATTCATATCTTATAATAGTACCTGTATCTATGTCATAATCTACAAGATATATTAATCAATTATTGTAATTAAATCCATCGTTATCAAGTATCAACATCATAAAAACATTTGCAAGTGTATTGAAATTACCTTACAACATTGTACCGTGACTTTCATTACTAAACACTATAAAGAATAATATTCACTTATAATACCACAAGAGCTTCAAAATTATCGGGTATGTATTTTCCGATAGGTTCGTTGCAAACAAATGAAGGAGTCAAGTTTTTAGGCAAGATTAAAAAATCACGAGCGCGAAGCGCGAGTGAATTTTCCTGAAAAACTTGACGACTTTATTTGTTTGCAGGGAACCTTGAGGGAAATGCCAGATAATTTTGAAGCTCGTGTGGTATTCGGGAGATTATTTTTCCGTCCCAAATGTCGGCCAATAATTTCACAATTGAATTGAACCTGTCAGTTTGACGTCAACGACCAGAGAAAATTTTCTAAAAATTATCAGTATAATACCACAGTATTACCATTATTTCCTACAGTAAGGAATCGCCTTTGATGTCGCGCGATGCCGCCGCCAGCGTAGGTAATGACGCTGCCACACGAAAATACGCTAGGGTTGCAACAAATGGGAAATAAAACAATTGTGATTATTAATATTATGATGAAATCTTTATTCATATGTACATTCAAAATAATTGCGATTATTAAATCTGATGTAATTATTTGTTCATAAATAATAAATATATAATTACAGATATTGCACTGCTAAATATTATTTACGTGGACACTTTATTTTTGGATGTTCTTAATTGTATATTATAACATTTAACTAAGTAATGCATTCGCATTGGGATGTACAATCTGATTAGAAAATAATGAGGGCAACATATATACATAGCTTTGATTTTAATTCAACAGATACAATTAATACAATCTTTCTGAAATATTGTTTCCTTCTGGGATTTCAATGTAGATTTACATCCGTAAACCGAACAGTTTGTGCGCGCCATAATAGAATATGTAAGTACCTATGTATAATAAAATTATTACACAAAAAATACGACTGCGTCATCCTTTCGCGCTAGGTAAAGCAAACTAAGCGTGTTTGCTTTACGCGGCCCGCGTCGCCCGACCCCCGCCAGTTCCCCTCCGTTTCTCTGCACAAGTACATTCGTCGCACTACTGTAGGAAATAATGGTAATACTGTGATAATACCATGTAGGTTGTACCACGTGACGTCGAATGGTGCAATTCTATTGGTCGATATTTGGGTCGGAAAAATAATCATAAAAAACTGCAACTGCCTTATTAGCAAGAGCAACGCAAATAGCAAATAAAATAGCATAAACGTCATCGAAACAGAAACACGGGCTTTTTTCATTTTCCCTTACCCTAACAGGCCACATATACAGCCGAGTTGCGAAAATTAATTGATTCTGACCAAATAATTCTTGTAGGATTAATTTGGTACCGGCTAATCCTTGTTTTTTTCAGTATTGAAATGGTACAGGTAATTCTTGAGTTAAGGTATCCAGATAGATAGCAAATTCTCACATTAGGCAGGATATTATCAAAACAATGGCCTAAAACTTCTCTCACTGGAATCCAGTGTCACGTCACCAATTTTCTGGCTCCGAGCCAGACCATTCCAGTTCCGAGCACGACGGAATAAGATAAATCATGCACCGTGCTGAATGGTGTCATTACATACATACTTGCTACATGTGATTGGCGGATAGCTGTTAATTAGAAGAGGTAAATGTTAAAAATATGTGCCTAATGACGTTTCAAAAGTGCTTCTAGAAGAAGTCTTATTGAATAAATAAATGTTTGAGTTTGAGGAGCTGGACCATATTATAAGGTATAAGTACACATATGAACTTTATTTGCCTCAAGATATTGATACACAAGATAAAAAGTAAAACAACTAAAACCCAACTACGACAAAAAACGACGCTGAAAAAGTATAAAACAAAAGTTAAATTGATGAACTAATAAAGAAGCTATGAACGAAAAGATGTGAATTATGTGCAATCAGCCCATGAATACAGGTAAAGTCACAAGCAAATGCTAGTAATATATATATATTCAAAATGTGCAAGTAAAAAGCTTTCAAATGATACCAAACACGGCATATTTATCTTAACTTTATTTTTTTACTCTGTATGTTTTGTCCGCTAGAGGGCGCCACATTAGATTTTGTGAAACCCCATATAGCCTATAACCAGCGGACAATTAAGACGCTTCTAATGATATGTCATTTGTCGAATTCTGATAAGTAGTTTAGAAGTTACGAGGGAACAGATGAACATACATACATACATACATACATACATACATACATACATACATACATACATACATACATACATAGCCTGTCAAAATCATAACCCTCCTTTTGCTTTGCCGTAGTCGGGTAAAAATGATAATAATTAAGTCTTTATTCTAAAGAGCTTAACATTTAAATTTTTATTATATTTTTCGTGTTTTATGATAAACTAGCTGAGCTCCGCGGTTTCGCCCGCATTGCTCCGCTCCTGTTGGTCTTAGCGTATAGCCTTCCACGATAAATGGGCTATCTAACACCGAAATATTTTTTCAAATCGGACCAGTAGTTCCCGAGATTAGCGCGTTCAAACAAACAAACAAACTCTTCAGCTTTATAATATTAGTATAGATTTAGTTCATTCGATTATTCTATAATATAAAAATGAATCCCAAAATGTGTTGGTAAGCGCATAACTCGAGAACGGGTGGACCGATTTCGTTAATTCTTTTTTTATTATATTCCTTGAAGTACGAGGATGGTTTTTACGTAGAGAAAACGTAAATATGTACCACGGGCGAAGCCGGGGCGGACTGCTAGTAGTATATGAAATTCTAATTATGTAATGTTAAAACTTGGAACTACTTTAACATTTGGTAAAGTTCTCGATCGGATTAGTTATAAATTACCTTCCCATCGTATTTACTTCAATTAGAGCTTTGATGGCAATGGAATGGCCACTATAACTACTGAACTATCTAAAAATATTAAAAAAAATTCATGAGCCATTTAGCAATACAAAAGCTTTGACTAAAACATGAATATGAACATCTTGTGTGGTCACATTTATCCCCTTGGAACAACCTCACTAACATTATATTAACTGGACATTCTCCTCAAATCAATAAAGGGTTGTTCACTTAATGTTTGGATATTGATAGGCACACTGACAAGGGTCTGCAAGTTCTTTGACGGCATTGCCGGTGTTCTTTATCGGATATAGGGCTGTCACATGTGAGATTTGGAACCCCAATTTTGGTATAATGTCTCGTTAATTGTGTGCATCCGGGATTATAGAGCATCAGCTTAGTTTATTGAATGAATCTGCTTAAGTTTGTAATTTTGACGCATTTAAAATATCATTACTGCGAGATAAGACATAATTTCCTTGTTCAGAAGATGCAGTGTTTCAATTAAATACACAATTGACGTTTTTATTAAGGCACATAAATAGATAATTAGCTAAATAATCCCACATCGAAGAACCAAACAAATATAACCCGAATTTCAACAAAGAAAAAGAATAATCGAACACGTTACATCCTAGTTTACATTTACCACAACCAAAACTTGTTCGTTTTACATGAGTACCAACCCTACCACCATGTGTAGCCCCTTGTGAATAAATAAAAGCTCAATTTGTACCAGTCACCACTCCAAAATGAACTCTGTCGATTCGACGAAATCGCTCCGATGATCAAAGACTAATTCGATAGCTTTTGACTCGGGAAGTGTAGTCGAAATCGATTTTGATGTAAGTACAATTTGCATGCGACTTGCGGGGGATGCTTTCGGTTTATTACGTTTCTTTGGAGATTAATCGACTTGTGCGATTAAGAAATAACTTTAATAACTAACTACTTCGTATATAATTTACAGCCAGCAGACCAATTGCAATCTGTAATGTATTACACGTTGGGAAAGAAACCTTTTAAAATACAAATCCATTGATAAATTTTTCAAAAGTAAAGACGTTTCAATTTGTTTTACATTTACATATAAATAAAAACATAAGACTTCATATAATTAGAATTAAGCTGATAAAGTTATAAATTTATAGTTAACCTGTATAAAAATTGTCTCTTTTAGTTCCACATATCTAAAATTTAGTAAACATTCGCACGTTCCCTGTATTTTAAATAGAAACCACAAACCGCATATTGTTTGCCGTGTTCGGATTCCGTTTATTATGCAGACACGACTGACCAGCGCAGTTTCAATTTGGCCCTAACATGAAGCAATATACTTAACATGCATTGAAAAAAAAAACTATAAATTAAAGCACCAGTTATTGCCTAGTTATGTATTTCAAAATTACAACCGTGAAGTGCGAGACTAATGAATTTTATTGTTTTCCATTAACTACATTTTAATAAAATTCCAATCGATTCAGCAACAAAGCGAGCGAGCACACACAACATAATTAATTTGGAATCCGTTTTAAATTCAAATTCATTCCAATCGAATAGGCATCGCAATAAAATCGGAACGCGATCGGAATTCAAATGTTTTTTTGAAATCGGAATCCCGCATTCCACATTTAAATAATGAAGATCCGAAGATCAATCTTTCCGGGTCGGACGGAATATCGGAAGGATTCCGGGTACGTTGGTCGGCGGGAGGAAATTATGTCGAACCAATGAAATTAGAGCCCCCTCGTTGTGCCTCGATGCATTATTGAATTGTGTGGGGACCGCGCTTCCATACTTAATGATAATTGTGTTCAAACGAATGCTATTTATACGGCATACGCTAGTTAAATTGTTTCTTTATGGCGATTTACATTTGTTTATGCTGATCGGGGTAATTGGATTGAATTTATTGTTTGCGTCACAGGTGAATAGTAATGGTCGTAAATATATTTTTTTTAATAGACCATGATTCGGGACGAATTGAGCCACGCTTCATGTACCAGAATTTTAAACTTTTAACATCACGTTGGAACAATATTTTGTCCGTAAAAGTACTCAATTGAAAAAACCGTAGTGTAACCGGCTTTATAATTTTTCTTTGGTTTTGGTTTGGTATGTGTGTATAACGAGTACACATGGTACGTGACAATATTATAAAACATTCAAGTAACTATTAAGTAAAGCCGCGGTCCGAAACTTAGCTTCATCGCAACAAAAACAACACTAATAAATAAACAATATACAAAAAACATTAAAACAAACTATCACACCGCCATACATATTGATGAGATGTAAAACGCAAATCGATTTGAAACATATCAATTCGCGCGTGTTTGTCCGTATGTATGTACCTTGTATAATATATTTGACTTGTCACTAGGGGAGGTGTGAGTATCGCGTGTCGCGTTGTCCGTCTGTCCGTTGAGATGTGGTTATAGTGGTTGGATAAGCGATTATTGTATTAACTTCACCCCGAGTCAAATATTTATTTATTGTGTTAGTATTCGTTCAGAAGCGAAGGCGATTGTAATATTAACTAGAACTGGAATCAAACGTTTATTTATTGTGTTAATTTTAAGCGCAGTTAAAGTTCTTTTGAATCGTTGGAAATTACACTTAGATATTATATCTACGAAATTGATGTAGATAATTAAGCTCTATTTGAGCGTGTAGGTATTAATGATACTCTAATTGGAGCAGTCAATCCATCAATTTGAAAACTATTTGTATAAAGTTATAGAACACACACCTACGAGAATTACTTATAAAGGTTAATTTCCAGGTTTTTTGCACTAACTTTCTCACGTTTCATCACGTTTTGGTCTACTAATACTCCCGTCTTATAAATCTGGTTTAAATAAAGCTTTATCATTAAAATCGCATGTGGCTTATAGCTACGTTTTAATAATAAAATGTTTGATCTAACCATTCTAATTTCTAAGATCGTCGGAACCTTATATTTTTTTAATGAAAAAATTGCAATCATATTACAATCTCTCGCTATCCGCTTATCGCTCCGCTCGTCACCACACGCCAACCGTCCCTAGCGACTAGACACCATTAACTATTTCACGTGGTAATCACCGCTTTCATGTGGGAAATGTAAGTCCATTCCGTTTGAATAAGACCACAGTAATTGATTATGTTTGTATTTTTATCACCCTTCGTGCATTCAATAAGCTATGAACTGTAATTATGAGCTTATACGAGTGCTGTATTTACATTTTACACTCACATGTTTCTTTTTTCATTAAAAAACAAGTACTTTTTCATTTATTATTATTTACATATCAATTTCAATATTCATGTTTATTACTTCCGCTTTATCATTATTTAATGTACCTTTACATTGACCGGAAGAGATCGCTATACTGTCGATAAGGTGTTTTTAATATCACTTTTATTTTCTTATGACTATGAGCATGAATTGTAAACATTTTTTTTAACATTCCATTTTTTAAACATGAGCATGAATTGTAAACATTTTTTTTAACATTCCATTTTTTTTAAACAAGAGTTGCATACCTATTACATACAAAAAACGATTTTTAAAACATACCTAACACAGAACCGAAACGCACATGATACCGTAACCTACATAATATTCTCAAAATAATTGCGTGACCTTTCCATTGTATAAAATTAAAATGTAAAATAAAATAAAAAGCCCACGAATTGATGACTCACCGGGAAACCCCCGTGATTCAGCCGCTAATCAAAACTATATTATCGCTAATGTTTGTACAAAAAACGCAATTTAATTCTATTTGAGCGTGGTGGAAAACTTTTGATCGTTAATTGTTTTGGTTGGACAGAAGCATGTTTTTGGTATCGCTGGTAATCTAGTAACATTTGTTTTATAATTAAAAAAAAAACATATTTAGTTCTGCTACCAAATATATAGGTACACATGATATCTTACCTAATCATTTATTATTTTTAGTCTAACACAGGTGAAAAAACTAAATTAACCTTCAAATTTTAATGCGCAATCACCAAATACCATAAACCTATAAATAAACGACTTTCGATCATCCCTAAAAACCTAAATCAAAAATACACCATCAAAACATTCTATTGACACTGCAAACAAACAGACACGTCACTCATCGCCGTTTATATTAATATTGATAAGGCATTGTACACACGCGTCACTGTATCAACAAGTTAGATTCATCTCGCATCTATTGTGTTGTGAATGTGTACAATACCTAACAATAACGGTAAACCGTACATTCATACAAATACATTGAACCGAATTAACGTGTGTTCTAGATTTTTTTTCGGTTATTGAAATAACGAGGTTATAGATCCTACGGAAAAATACAGTACCTACGGATTGAGAACTTTCGTGTTTTTGGCAATAGACGGTAAAGAAATCTTAGATAGCAAGTTAAGAAATACCTCTTCTGCGTGAGTTGACTTTGATTTTAAAGAAATGAAAAGAACTGAAGTAGTTCATTAACGTAGTTAGTACGCTAATGAATAACGCTAAAATATGGCATTTATAATTTATACTTAATTTAACCTTAATCCTCACATCATTCAAGCTTAACCATCTGAAACACTACATTCTTACTAGCCAACATCTACAACCAAAATTACAGTCGAATGAAATACATTCGAGTGGCAATTGAATCGAACTATTAACCCTAAAAGGCTGCCTAGACGTAATTATGTCAACCCTAAACATGCCGCTAAATATTTAACACGCGCACACGCACGCAAACACCCACATTATAATAGACTCAATTATTATTTATTAATACACCTAGGGCCGATTTCACCACTTACTGTTAATTCCCCCGATTAGCCTAAGCCTATTTGATACTTTATGACGTTTATTTTCATAAATTAATTGTCATTTTAAGTGACAGATAAGCTAAACAGAACTCATAACATGTATAGCTGTGAACGCGGCCACTCATTTTCAAAACGATCTACATTTAACCAGTCAGAGTAAAGAAGGTCATGATTACACTTTATTATAGAAGGTATAAGGTAAAATAATATATGACCGTCAACACTTTACAAAAAAGGTATGTGTAACGATTTATGATAGCTTTATCTTCTTCTTCTTCTTATATATAAAAATGAATCGCAAAATGTGTTGGTAAGCGCATAACTCGAGAACGGCTGAACCGATTTCGATAATTCTTTTTTTATTATATTCCTTGAAGTACGAGGATGGTTCTTATGTAGAGAAAACGTAAACATGTACCACGGGCGAAGCCGGGGCGGACCGCTAGTTTATAATAAATCTTTATGTGTAGTTAAAGTAACTTAATGCTTTTTCTAGAGTATATTTTTTACTCTTTTCCATCCTCTCTACTGATACGTCTATCCTTTCAGCGTGTATACCTATTTAATGACAGTTTTTAAAACATTGGTTCAACGTAAAATAACAGTACGCAAAACCGAATATACCTCTCATCCCCTTTCCCACCCTGACGAACAAACATACGCGCAATTAAAAATACGCTCCAACTTGGTAGGCACCACTCTTAATGACTCTTTGCGTATTTGTTCAAAATTTTAGGGTTCTTACAACCGTATTTATGTGCCTTTGTTTTTGTGAATTGAGTCCTTTTATGGAGAACAAAAGATTCAGTTTAGAGTGAGCGATAACAATTTATCCGCTTTTCACGACACGTTTTACAGTATCAAGTGAGTCACTTCATCTACCCACTTGCTTTAATGTCTGCTTCTATAATCTTACCTAGCAGCAAAATGAAAAAGTTTTACGATTTTCAAATGTCTCTTTCCTTATCTACTCTACTCAAAGCAAGAGGAAACTCTCGATTAATTATTTGCTCAAGCGTTACTCTATCATTTATAAACCAATTTTGAATATTTAAAAAGCCATTTATAATAAAGAAACCAGTCCTTTGCTAACTGGTGTCGAAAAACCGACAGAATTCTATAAATTATAGCTTACGAATACAAATAACTATGATCTCAAATTTTTAAATACTGAAAATTCTTTGTATTTAGTAACAATTTGACACATTTAACCTGTCCCTTCGATGATTATACGTTTATATTATTATTTGCTCCTTGTCTCGCGGGTACCCGTTAAAAGAGGACTGCAAACAGTAGCTCATCGTGTACAGACTAAACTGTTATGTTTATTTATCTGTTAGTATGCACGTGTTTATCAATTGGTACTTGCTTGAATGAACCGTTTCATTTTGTCAATCATTCTAGATTTGTGATCTTCATTACCAGTTCCAGTGAGATGTTTGGGCGGTCTAATTAATATTGTAGATATGCTTATAATTAATTATTATCATTATGATTAATGAAAGGACAGCAATGATTTTACTGATGTTATGCAAATAAAGTGGTAAGTACGCCTAAGTGAAATTAACCTATTTATTGATTATAATTTATAATGAAAAAGAGCTCATTTTTTAAACGATTTGAAAGTGTTACTACAAATCGACACTTTGAAATTAAGAAAATAAAAGATACGAGGTTATCCATTCGTATAAAATGGAATGGATTTATGCGACTCTGTAACTGTAAAATGTTAAGGCATGCTGTGCTCAATACATAATATATTCAATATTCATCCCTTATGTCTCAATAGTGTTGTCTTGCTGTATTGAAATCGGTAGATATATTCCATATCGTTAGCAACCCTACCTCATTACATTATTTCATTATTTTGGTACATGGCTTTTGAAAATCCCAATTAATTCAAAGGCGAAAACACAAAACGTGGTGCTCATTAAAATAATTTCAAACAAAACATCTGTCTGCGTCGATTAAAAAGTATTAATTGAACAGTAGGTATGCATGTACCAATATTATGGTATAATACACGCGGCGAACAGTAATAAGATCGTACGCTTGTGTGTGTTAAATACCTTGTTATACGTGTAAATACGAACACGACGTGTGTGTGTGCTGTCCGCGCTTTGAGTGTGTGCAGCGCGCACAGAGCGTTGTGTCATGGTGTGTGTGTGAGAGAGTGTGTGTGTGAGTATTTTTGTGTATGTGCGTTAGGGACGTTCACCTGTTCGGTGTTCGCAATTCGATAAATGCTTACCTATATTGTTGTGCTTGTTAAATACGCTCTCGATAATTATTGAGTCCAGTATCCGTTCGAAATGCTGAATGTAGCTATGTAGCTACGTATTCAATGTATAAAACGAATTGGCATGTACTGGATTTAATATGAAGTTTCAATGTAACAATTTTTGGATCAACTGAGTTATCGAGACTCCTTAATTATTTATGTCCTAAATTTGGGATAAATGCTCATTGCTCAAGCATACACGAGGATCCTAATACGTCTACATAAGAAAGAGTGTAAACGTAACCAACTACCTATAGCTTAAATTCTGTTTTCATATTCTACAAGGGCAAAAGTTGAAAATCATATCTCGCTTCATTATTTTTTCAATATTTGGGTATATGCTTCTTCCATGCAGACCAATTAAAGTTAAGATCTTCGCAAATGATATACGTATTACCATAAATTATTTACCACCTACAATTACTCCACAATCAATAAGTATTCAATAGCAAATTTACCTATCCTCAAGAGATATAAGGAAAAATAAGCATTGAAATTGATACATGCTCATTATTTTTTTCTTGTAAACAATTCCTACTACGTTGTTTATTCTGAAGTCTGAACACATAAGAAGTAGGCATTAATTATGTACAATATAATATATTTCTTAGTAAATTGGGCTTCCTAAACTTCTCAATACCTATATTAAACTTTTTTTTTTATAGATACTGATGATTTTAAGATTACTAGAGGTCCGCCCCGGCTTCGCCCGTGGTACATATTTCGCAATAAAAGGTAGCCTATGTCCTTTCTCGGGTATAAAAATATCTCCATACCAAATTTCATGCAAATTGGTTCAGTAGTTTAGGCGTGATTGAGTAACAGACAGACAGACAGAGTTACCTTCGCATTTATAATATTAGTACCTATGGATTATGATGGTGATAAATGTTAATAGTTACATTAAAGACATTTAACATTTACAAATTAAATTTTATTAAAGTTAAATATTATAGGTAATAGGTATAAGATCAAGCCAGACTAAGTCATCATTCAGTTCTCTTTAATCCTCCACCAGGAACCAAACCTTGTACCACTCTATTGAAAAAACCGTTATCCTCTGTACCAAGGAGTTATTTATAACATAATAAGCAACTTTGTTACATCAAGGCCGCTATACAAGTGAAGAATACAGCAAAAAAACTTTAATATCTACAAGATAAACAGAATTAATTAGTGATACAGATAAAAAACCGGCTCCGTGCAAACATTTCAATGATCCAATTCGTTTTATATTGATACCAGACTGAAATGTTGCCTAGACTAGATATCGGTGCACCTGCGTTTCGTACACCGAGAGCCGACTGCGGATTTCGTTCACTCATCTAATTAACTATATTTATTACGAACACGAAATAATATATTGAATGAAATGGACGCCGTGAGCTGACTGTAGATATTTATTTCCGACACGGAAAAAATATTGAATGGAATATGTACCGAGAGGCGACTACAGATATAGTTGAATCGTCTAACTAATTAGTTATTAAGTATATAAATTATTACCGAAACCAAAAAATAGACATTCACCAAGAACGAAGTGCAGATAACCTGGACTTGTTTATTTACATTTATATTCAATGACGAAAAAAATAAATAGAATATACACCGAGAGCTGACTGCTGATAACGTTCACTCATCTATTTAGTATTTATTTCCGAGGCGAAAAAATACATTGAATGCAAAATACACCAAGAGCTGACTGCGGAAAACATCCAATTAATATTTATTAGGTAAGTACTTTATATTTATAGGGATCGTCACGTAAAAATAGATTGAATGCAAATATGTACACTGAAAGGTCATTGGGGTAAATGTTGTATTCATCTAATTTATATTTATTACGTCACAACAAATTACGGGAAAATTCAACGTGAAAAGCTCTATTCATATTTAAAGCTAATAACTATTATTTTTAACCACAAATACCATTTCTTATAAAATACTAGCGGTCCGCCCCGGCTTCGCCCGTGGTACATATGAAAAATAGATGTTGGCCGATTCTCAGACTTACCCGATATGCACAGAAAATTTCATGAGAATCGGTCCACCCGTTTCGGAGGAGTATGCAGACTAACATTGTGACACGAGAATTTTATATATATAAGATACTGAGACCTCATTCTGGAAAGATTATAAGTATCATGAATTCATGACTATTATATTTTTAAATTTATGTTCAGAAAAGATGCTACGAGAGCTCACGGTAAAAAGGGTTTGTTCATTACTTTATTTCAAACATTACTGGTACAAAAACGCAACAAATTATAACAACTTTATATTCTCAAATGCAGTTCTACAAAAACGTAGCGATATGAAACAACTCTTCACAACTTCATATTTTATACTGTAACAAAAAAGCCCATTGTTAATTGCCTTCAAAAAGTATGTTCGAAAAACAGTACAGTTACGAGTAAAATTAATTTAAAAGTAAACCTGTGCTGATGTAATTACGAAGTTTCCTGAAGGCATTATTTATTATACCCTCTTAAATTGCTAATTGATTTCCGCTTAAAAGCGATTGTAAGAAATAATCGCGTTAAGGAAACCTTAAAATTATAAAATATTTAATTCCTATAATGGCTGACGTTACAAAAATTGGAACTTATAAATGGATAGATTACAGTTTTATGATTGTTTTGTATTCATACGTTACCACTAGCCATTCTCGATAAATAGGCTATCCAACAATGAAATAATTTTTCAAATTTGACCATTACTTCCTGAGATTACCGCGTTCAAACAAACAAACTCTTCAGCTACTATAAGTTCATATAGATTATTATAGATAAACCAATAAAAACAAAACAATTACACTTTGCTCTAGTACCTGTATATATTTTAAAACCATCGTTCATTTACAAAGTTGCCTTGTCAACTTTTTGTACAACCGCTGGCAGCCTTGAGTTTGCCAAACATAATATTAAATTAAAACAATCATGATTTACGAATGGGTTTTTCCCATTTTGCCTGTGAAATACACGCAAAGGAAGTTTCGCTACTTTTTTATAGCGTGGAAAAGTAATAATGTTACGTTTTATTAGTATGTGTTATTTAAAAAATACATTCTAATTGGCTTTTTAATTTTTAAGTCGTGATTAAGTTGTTCAAGACATTATTTATATTCGACACTGTTTTTGTGTTTTTCTAACGCCTGATCAGCTAAACAGACGTTTTTTTTTTTAATAAAACCTACAAGTGAACGATATCGAAGGCGGAAAGCTAACAAGAAGCATAAATGAAATAAAATAAAATAAATTTAGTTTATCATTGCACATAATTAACAATAACAACCGAAAATGTTATTATCATCGGTCTAGACGTTTCTTTTTGTCAAGAGTAAAAAACTAGAAATAGACGAACGCTTGTAACCAAAATAAATTTGGGTTTATTCCACTCAGTTAACATTAACAGTCAACAGATGTCTGATAATCTTTATTATTTATTTGTTAAATTTTTTTAGCAATAATTCAGTTGACAATTTAAAATTAAATTCTAAACTTTATAACTTCAACCTTTTGTAAAAAACAACCAGGAAACAACTGTCAAACGTTTACTGTAAAAAAAAATAAAAAAAATCTTTTTCCCGCCACCCAGTTCACCTTATGCAAACCATAAAGAACCGCAGAACATCTATTAACATTTCGTCAAGTTGTTACGCTATGGTTGCCATGGCGACGTCTGTGGGAATTGTCTGTACGTCTGGGGCCCATATGAGTTGGCCATTTGGTTATCAATATGGCGTGGTTGTAGTGTTAGCGGGTAGCGGATACGAGTCGCGATCAAATAACATTTACAAAAAAAAAACTAAATTTGGGGAAACTTCAAAGTGTGTTTCTTGTTGAAATACCGTAGGTCGGGTGGTTGTTTATAAAAACATTTATTAGCCACAAAAAACCTTTGACAGTTATGAGAAATGGTGATACAAAAAAAATGTGCGGTCTCTACAAATCAGTTCGTCTCTAATCTACACTAATAATATAAAGCTGAAGTGTTTCTGATCACAGAAACCTTCTTATCTTTCCTATTCCAAAAATTCTTCACCATATAATGTACATAGTTGCAGGTACGTGATGCCTCAGAGCTTTAGACTATAATATTATAATAATATATAGCAAGAGACGGACCGCTAGTTTGCTTCTAATATAAAAATATGTAATTAATAAAATACAGAAGATAAATTTCTCCCAATGCCACAAACTTGCTAATTATCCGCTACCACTAGGTCCACCCGTGCAACAAACAACAGCACTACTAGCGTCCCCGCCACAGACATGTATCAAGATAGACTAAGCGAGTGTATGTACTTCCCGTGTCCAAACTAAGATTATGAAACTTACTTGACGCTGGCCTACACTCAGTCCGCGCTTGCAGTTCGCCAAGGAAAGACGTGAAGCTGAATAAAGTAAAATGCCGAATTACGCCGTTATAAACTGTAGAAACTCCACAGCTGTGAGTGGCCGAGTTAGCAGAGATGTTTCCTTCCACCGGTAAGTAATTTTCTAATCAGAATATGCACTATTTATTTTAAAATCAAATAAAGAATATCTGTGGAAAACGATCGTGACAAACACGGATACCAAATCATACGAAATGATTCGGAATACATTGCGGCTTTTACTTGGCACGGTAAAGATCGAGTCGTATGATAACAAGCAATGAATAGCGTCTTCTCATTTTTCTGTTCTCATTTTTCTGTCCAATTTTGTGGTTAGTGATGTTCATTTGATGCAACAGTTCTCGATTCTAATCGATTTTATAATCGAACAGAAAAATGATAATTTGAAGGAGCAATTTTTCAGAAAAAAAGGCATAGATTTTTTTTGTCATTTAATACGACTTGACCTAGAACTTTTAAGTATTTTAATACAAAGGTACTAAAAATAAATATTATGACATGGACGCCATTAGTTAAAGTGTCATCTTGGGAGTTTTTTAAGAAAACTCCTTATTGCTTAGACTATGTTTGTTTTTTCAGTTTTCCAAGTAACCCGAACATAAAAGAAAAATGGATTGATGCAACGGGACATAAAGATTGATTGATTGACAGTTTCATTACTTTCTTTCGATGGCCTCTCTAGTACGTAGTACACGGTAACTCAATGGGTATATGTAAGAAAAAGCTAAAACACATTAGTTTACTTGTTAGAATATTAAAAGGTTTAAAAATTTATTTTATCATTCCTCTGTCTATGGTAATTATCATTTTTCTGTCTTGAATCGATTTAGTAATCGATTACGATTCATTTATTTAATTACCTCTTAGACATAGATCTAGTTTGATCTGATTTCTTTCGATTTACTTCGATGGGATAGGACGATTCTAGAATCGCCGCGCGAGTGGCGTCCTAATCGATTTAGCGTAAAATGAAATTACCATCACTAAAAAGCGCTCGTGACGTCATAACGCGTCAAGGTCAGTACAAAAAATATGACACGCTTGGTTTTCATACAGATCGCGGTACTTGCGTAGTCTATCTATGTCTGTGGTCCCCGCAATGCGAAACAAATGCTTGCTTGCGTCACACGCGTGGCCTTGATCGCTTTGCGCCTCTTTAGCCCATTTTAAGTTTAATTAGCTAACTCGGTTGTGAATTGCAAAAATATACGCGTAGGTAATAACTATTGTAATTTGTAATGTTAAATATTGGGACACATTGGGCGATTATGATTTCGAAGCTTTAATTTTCTTTTAGGTAATATTTAAATTTAAATAAATAATTTGCTTTTAATTTTCGAAAATTCGAGCTTTTTTCGTCTATTTCTTTCGCTAAAGTTTTGGCATTTCCAATAGGTATCTAACCTGAATGCATTCCTATAAGTTTACATTTAAATTAAAAAAAATAGTAGCTATGTAGTATGTACCTATTGATGAAGCAGAAATATACATAATTATAAAAGAGGCATGTGACTGTTCTCCTAGTGGAATATGGAGCATATGCACTTTAATATATTTCACACAGTTTCTTTTAGAAAATTGATAGTTTAATCAACGTTCTATTACTTACGAGATCCAGGCTTGCTTTTTTCTTGCCCTTTCTATGTCTGAATGAAAACTTCACGCTTCTACCACAAATCACAATATATAGATACAACCAGTAGGGAAACTTCATACTTATCACAATTGACAGACATAAGAACCCTATACCCTTACGATTCTCGTAAGCACGCTTGCTTGTGTGCGTGAGCCATTTCGAACGTGTTGTATGAAGTTTCCCTACTGGTTGTATCTATACATATATTGTGCTTCTACACTCATGCATTTACGAGAAGGTTCAATACAAACGTATCAATACATTACGAACATAAAATCAACAAAACACCAACGTATCTTTGTACTAATGATGGAGAGGCATTACTTTTAACGACCCGTCTGAAACAATGGCGCCGATTATAACGACCGCCTATTTACATCCAAATTTCAGCGTTAACGTCAAGATAAATACATTTACATTTAAACAATTGCCGGTAAATTATTCTTCATAATTAAACCCCGTTGGACCCGTTTAAATTATACCATTTCATTGCAATATAAATAAAACAACAAATTCTGCCTTGAATCCTATTGGAATTCACATCATTCATGCATATGAGCATATCACATAGCAGTTAAAAAATGTGTTAAATAATCTTTATTTGAAAATGTGAAGCAAATTATTATATCATATGTTACAATAAAAAACAGGAATCTGACATTTTTGCTCAGAAGCAAAATAAACTTGTTAGAATAATGACTAACATCCTATTACCACAAAAACAGCCTTCCGCACAGCTTGTGCCATAGCTCAAATCCGCACATTCGAAATGATATACCTACTAAACTTCCACCGTTGAGAGCACAACTTTGTTACCGCACCTAATCACTTGTAGGCGACTTTTGTCAATCCGAGCGGACCGCTTTGCCGCGTTTTATTTCTTAATTATTCTCAAATCGAACACTCGGCCCGATTTGACGCGGAAACAGCGCGGATTACGTAAGCCGTCGAAGATTTTTTATTGCGACATAAAATGAGGCACGCTGCCCACACTGGATTTAACTGGTTGTAATAGGGCTGCTCCGAAATAACATTATAAAGAGTAATCAATCTTATTAATATACTAAACGTAATGTACACTAAAGTGTACATACTATATAATGCATTCATTTGCATCAAAAGTTCAAATCATACGTTTTATAATTGAAACTCAAAAACGCCAAAAATTCTGGACCAAATACAATTATTTACATACATGGTATAAGTCAAATTATTATTAAATGTCTCATAATCATCTAACTATTACAATCATCTGTTGATGCCTGTCCAACAATGTATGAAAAGCAATATCAGATTTTCACATTTCGAAAAACAATAATTAATTCTAAATATTTGCAGGATTTATTTCATTCAAACTCTACTATTATATTCATTATTCAGAAAATAAGAGGACAGAGGTATATTTCTCACAGATTTGCGTTGAAAAGATAATTTACTACTCTCTATATTACACAGTTAGTTACATAAACATCTGTAAAAATTATTTATTATATCACCCATACAAGTTACAACATCAATTATATTACCTATCGATTATATTGAAAAACATCTACTCTCCTTTTTACCAAGCAAAAAGAAACGGTATAAATCCCATTGCATACACATTTCCCCTACAAAGATAATCCCGATTTCGCCTTACTGCCAACCCTAACCTGCCTATATTTTAACATAGACTCTGATAGGATATTACACGGTTCCGTACGTACTTACTTGTTAGTTTAATGATGGATGCTCGTTATTCAGAACGCGATGTTCACTGGACCGTAAATTTGTTTTAATGTCGTACCTACAGTCGTAATGTCGCACCAATCTTGACTAAACAACAAATAGATTTTGGCCTTAAGAGTAGAAGATATTTATTGAAAAGCACTGCAAGTATCAATATTTATTTTCTGTAATATATGTAATAACAAACAGAATTACCATTTTAATAGTGCAATATAAAAATCAAATAAATTTTTATTCCTCTACTTGTATAACATCAAAAAAGGATTCTCCGCAATTTCAAAAAGCCAACTTTTTATTTCATTATCTCTCGATAACAAATAAAAACAAAATTCAACATTATTATATACTAGCTTTCCGCCCGCGGCTTCGCCCGCGTTTTCAAGGAAAATCCCGTTCCCGTGTGATTTCCGGGATAAAACCTATCCTATGTGTTAATCCAAGTTACCCTCTATATGTGTGCTTAATTTCATTGTAATCGGTTCAGTAGTATTTGCGTGAAAGAGTAACAAACATCCAAACATACAAACTTTCGCCTTTATAATAGTATTAGGAAGGATTAGGATTTCTCTCTTATTCATCAATCATTCCATCCTACACAGCCTTAACACTGTAAATTTTAAAATTATTAAAAAAACCCGATAAACAATAAATTGTTCGTATTAATTTTAATATCGCATTCACGTATTTAACTGGTATTGTTTTATTAGCAATATTCCGTTTCACAATGGCCATTCATCACGGGCCGGGACTGTAAATATCAAATTAGGGTACATTGTAAACTTTTATTAACTCAACTCGGCCACGCTTCGCATTTCCCTTTGTAACAATAGTCCAACAATAAATTATAATCATTACTTTCAACTTTGACAGCGATCATTTACTGATAAAGCCAGGTAGGAAATGGCTTGAGATTTTTTAAAGGTTGCCAATTTTTTGGGTGATTTTTCCGGTTGGACTTTCTCAGTTTCTTTAAACAAAATTGGTCACGGATAAATGTTTGAAATGTTACGACGAGTAAGATTTTTCGGTGGAATTTCGTTATTGGAGAAATTGTGCTACAAATCCGCGCTACAAATTGTTTCGAAATATCGCGTCATCAGTTTCATAAGTCTCATATCTTGACTTGTAAACAGACTAAGCCAATTCTTTGTTAATCACACAATAGATTTAAGATGTAGAAGTTCCAAGTCAATCCATTCATTCCATTAGTCACATTAGTCGTGATATTTTTTGCGCAGTCAAGGATTTTAGTTAATCTGATTATCCGGCTTGGATTAACCAAAACAACCTTTCTAATGCAGCATCAAAGCGTGTTTTTTACACAATGAATGTATTTTAGGAGAGTTGAGAGGAATGTTAAACCGTGTGGAAACAGTCTAACAATTACATCATTGTTTAACCGTTTCAATTTATCTCTGTAAAGACCTGAATACTAATTAATGTGCAAAACTGAATTTCAACGTACTTTCACATCAGGTATAAAATTATACTCTTTCTATGTAATACTCGCGGTCGTGGCTTTAAATATTACTGGCAATAACAGACTTATTTTTTCTATTATTTAGATTTTATAAAAAGTTGGCTTTGGGACTATACAAATATTGCTTATGATTTATGAATATGTAGAAATCATTATGTTCGAATCTCCTCTATAGGCTTTACCAAATATTCTAATTACTAAAGAATAGCCGAAATGCACAAACACAAGCTCATTACAAGAACAAAACTGCATAACAACCCTTCGATCGATCGAGTGGTCTCGCCAGCGAACTCGCCCAGTCTCCAAAGGCCCACACAAAAGAAATTCACACGGCGGGTGGTGAAATATCCAATAGACTCATGCTTGCATTGTGAGAGCTGTTGTTGGAACGAATTGTAAATCGGATCAGTGCCCGGTGACGCCCATCAAATTCGTCGAAACAATCGATGGGCCGCATTCAAAAGCCCGACATTATGCAACGCACAAAGAAGGCCAAAGAAATTCCTTAAATAAAACCAACTTTCGTGAATCTTTTTGCGAGCATCCGCGTCGTAAATCAGTTGAGTAATGCCAGTAGATTCTTTTTTTTTTGTGTCGGTCAGCTGGACGATAAATAACTGTGTGAAAAGACTTTACTGTTACAGAATATTTAAATGGAGTATTAAATTCTTTTATTGTTTAGACTTTAGACGGCCCGTGATATCGGCCTTTCAATGTAGCATTATGCAACGCGCTGTGAAGCATTGTTCGTTCAACGTAATGCGCGGAATTTTAAACGAAACAAATTCCTATACAATTCGTGTGTATTGTTAATTGAATATCATATTTTCTGCGAGAACATAAAAGCTTTTTATCAATTAATATCCAATTAAAACGAAACAAAGGCTAATTAATAAGGCGCATTCTACAGCGTAGGTACCCCGTACCGGGACAAAAGAAATGTAAGGAGGTATTAAGCTAGCGAGATGCGTGAACGCGTATTGTTCAGCATTGTGCTGCCAATGACAGATAAGAGGCGTAATGAGCGAGGAATCCACAATGGAATATCTCTGGTACACCGTTCCAGCTAAGCCACTTACTTTAATGTAATAGGCCTCGTGTACATGCCTTGAAAATAAAAGAGCAGCGAGATAGAGAAATTTCGTTATCTATAACTTGTTCTCCATAAATAGCGCAATTGTATATTCATTGATACGAACACTATAATATGTTTGCAATTACAAAGTTAATTGTTTGAATTTCAAATCAATATATGACTAGACGAATACTAAATTGGAAAATATATACGTATGTCGTCATTCACGCTTATATTAAATCAAAAAATTATTCCGTAAACGCGAAATATTTATGAAACAACACTGCATATTCGCACACTCGACATTCCCAGCCACCCAGACAACTCCTAATATCGAGTTAACGCTTGACACGATTATATCGCGCTACAAAAAGCTGAATTTAGCCGATAAAAAGCTGAAGCCAGAACAAGCCTCTCTTCACTTGCGCCACAGCTGCCCGACTGGTTTGTCCACTCTGGTCTCTGGATTGATTTAACGTAAACGCACGATTGAACCTCCTTCGCGTTTATGATTGCCTGGTACTTCATTATCGATTAACCATCTTTACAGTATATTTTTTTTACATTTTCGATAAAATTTTTAAGATAACTAAAATGATGAAGTTTTTAGTTTTTATTGCATTACATTTTTTAAGTTTATTTATTTTAAAAATTAAACCAAAATAATATTTCCTGGAAATCACAATATTCATAGCAACATGATTACGTAAACCATGGTATTCCCAAATAATAAAAAAACATATGTAATGAACTTGTACTCATATCAAAAGGATATCTAGGCAAATCAGCTTATACTATAAAAAATAGTGTACACATATTTTATTAAAATTAAATTCAACAGCGCCAGTTGTCTAAAAGTTATAAAGTTTGATTCACAGATGAAATATAGCCATAATATTAATTTTATGTCTTGTATAGTATTGTTGATAAATGTTATCAACATTATTCCAAAAATCAGCAAATATATATCCTATGACCTAATCCATCTGCTAAATTTAGAGACAAGTATTTACATTGTCTGCATACTAATTGTGTATTTTATAAGTTGTCATTTCCTATGTTGATTGGGCCAGAGAAATAGGCTAACTATCCTATCGCTATAGGCATAATCTTGTTTTACAATTAAATTGATTATTTCAATATAATCTTCTTCTTATATATAAAAATAAATCGCAAAATGTGTCGGTAAGCGCATAACTCAAGAACGGCTGAACCGATTTCGATAATTCTTTTTTTATTATATTCCTTGAAGTCCGAGGATGGTTCTTATGTAGAGAAAACGTAAAAATTTACCACGGGCGAAGCCGGGGCGGACCGCTAGTTTTTGCATAAATTTCATATGAAGCTGGAAGGAAGGACGGACGGATGAATATATAACGACTAGGATGGGAGTATAGTGGCCAAGAGCCTGTATAAAAATGAAATGCTTGACTATCAACAACAAACATAATTTTAAATTGATAATAAAACATTACAATTATTAAGAAGAGAGGGTACTTTTAATGTGCAAGAAAAGGTAACTTTATGTGCTATAATTTTGTTATATGTTATAATAATTGTATGGTGTGTTATCAGTATTAATAATGGATAGATTAATAATTCAATGTGCATTATTTAATGATCATCAAATTATAATTTTATTTACTACTTCAAAAAATTCTAATGGAAATTAATTTTTTAATATTTGTTTGTCTTATGCTTCGTGGATTGTATGTTATTAAAAAATTTTCACTAATTTTAATGTATTGCCTAGTAAACTTGGAGATGTTCCTATTCAAAGAATTGAATGGACAATTATTCTCAAAATTAAATGTATTTGAATTAATATCTCCTAATTACCATAAAAATTAGACTTTTATGTACCATATGACCAAGAAAATATACAAGAGTGGAAAATAATACTTTTGAATGCAGATACAATCTTTTATCTCTATGACCTTGACTAAATACCATTTGTAAAAGTATGTTTTGTTTTTTATGGCCATGGTATCGCTTACAGATGGTTGTTAAAGATGTTTTTCTCATAGTATTATATTAAATTTAAGTGTGCTGCCTTATAATAATTTTTATTTAATAATTAGGAGCACTAAGTGATCCTTTCAATCTATTTAATGTTTTATTTATAGTACTTATATTAATATGTATTGTTATGTATAGTGTAATTTATGTGTTTGATTTCATAATTTTTCATAACTATTTCTTTAGTAATTTTTATAATATGACAAAATTGATTGTAAAATATTATGTTTCCTTGAATTGTGGAACCATTTTCTTAAAAATGATATTATGTTTGATAACAAATGCTAATTAAATGAATGCTATATAAATAATGTTGCAATCTTATCTATAATTCATGCAGCAATGAGCAAACTGAAAACACAACTTACCTGATATAAATGACAGATGTTCCATTGACAATCCTCCTCCAGCCAAGAGGCACAGTCACACTTTGAGGGAATTCACTTTGAGTAGTCCTCACTTCAGAAGTGTCGGGGTGTTGCAACATAGACGGCACCACTGCTAGCACTACACCCTCCGCAGTCCGAACCAACTGCGAACCCTCATTCTCACTCCCTAACGACCTCACTTGCTGATTCAGTATATTTATACTCTGATTCACTATAGAATGGTGCGACACACTCTGTTCTAACAAATGATAGTTCATATATTTGCCTAAATCTCTCTCACAGTTTGCACTATCACTTTGCACCGCGTCACTGTTCAGGCCGGGCAGCGGTTGCATCTCCGCTCCACATCTCTGGTAGCCCAAGTCGCCAGACTCGAGCCCGCAACCGTACCCCTCTCTCTCCCACTCGTTTCTCTTGACTATCTGCTGTTCCACCTTATCATCGCCCCTCGCATCCTTCAGGTACTGCGGGTACTCGGGCCGAGCTTCGGAAGCAAACTTATCGGGTTCGTTGTAATGCTTGTAGAAGCCCCTCTGCTCCTCGGCGCGAAAGTTCTTGATCGCGAGGTGCTGCGGGAGGTTCTCCTGCAGGTAGAGCGCGTCAAGCGGGTGGGCCTGGGGCGGCGTCTCCGCAGCGTCTAACTGGCACTGGCGGGCCTCCGCCACGTACACCAGCACGCGAGGGCCTCCAGCCCCGCCCGCTCGCGACGCGGCCACACTCGCGGGCTTGCCGGACATGTCGCACACACATCACACACATAAGACACCCACTCACTAGCTGAACGCGAACGCCGACGCTGGCGACCCGACTGACACGTTACTCCTCGCATCGCTTTCCAACCGTTCGTCGCTCGCGCCACGAACTCCGAACCACCACTGCACCATCCTTTCCTATTGCTTTTTTTTTGTCAATTGACAGCCAAAACAAACCTGACAGTTTTATGGCGGAGCCTCTTTCGACCCCATTGTACACTTAATTGCACCTCTAAAATTTACGAGGATAATAATTTTTCGCTCGCTACTGTTTTAGTTCAGTTAGTTAGGATCCATATTGACACTTCATGTAAAAAGGTCACCGAATAAAAATGTTTTTTTCCATCCAAACAAAACACTGCACAAATATTCACTACACAAATAAAGATTATTAATTTCAAGTATTTACAAATCCCTTAATGCATGTTTTCGAAGTGTCGCCGAATATTAATTTTGTTTTAAAGGCTTACAATTGAATACGGACGAGCGACGAATGAAAGACTCTGAGCTATTAAATACGACTAATAGTTAAAGGTAGTTAATATGATTTCTTTTAAATGGTCCCATATAAGCTTTACAAGAGGTCGGGTTATATTTAGTTGAGGCTACTTCCAATGACAAAAGCAACCAATAATATCTTTTTGTGTTCGACCAGTCAAACATTTGATTGGTTTAAATTTACTGCTGTAATCGTATAGTAGCAAATTCCAGTTTTCGCTTTAGTGTGAAAAGTATAGCAACAATTTTAGAAAGAGAAGAATAAAGCGAAAAGAGCCCTCTATGTATATTTTATGTAAACGAATGCCGTCAATGTCAATGTATTCTGTTTTACCGACTCCAGTAATGTTTCTATGTATGCAATCCAAATTTTGCAATTCTCATAATACTTCCTCTCATAATATTAATATATTTATCGAATCCATATTTAATTTGTGAATTTGTTATTTTTAATTGCTTACAAAGGAAACAACATTGAAAGCTCGCAAAATTTACTTCCGTGTAATTTTATTGCTTTATTTTTAAGAATAGACTGTGGATAAAGTAAGGTGTGGGCTGAAGTAAAATATACCACACGAGGAATCATTTTTATTTTATCCAAACAATAGTTACAATAATAATCTATTCAACGGAATAGTATGGCGTGAATCTAAATCTAGCATCACAAACAAAATTTTTAAAATAAAATAAAAATGTAATATAAAGTACTCTCATGATTAAAAAAATAAATGAAATTAATATCAATTTAGTCTTTTTCTTTATAAATTAACGAAATATTGATGAAAATTCTTAATTTAATTGCATTCGTTGAAGAAAACGTAACGATAATATGGTTCAGTGATATTTTTCCTATCAGAGTATAATTTAAAGAAAATTGTTACAGAATCATAGTATTTGAATGTTTTTATACAAGTATGATTTTATTAAGAAAATAATTATACAATAAAGTATTTTTTTTTTAAAGTGAAACTTTTATTATATCGTCTCAAACTTTTTGGTCTGTGTAGCGCATGTCGCGTGACGGTCGGCTGCCGAGTAGGTATAAAGCAGTGTTCGGAAAGTTTCACTTTTACCGTGGTTTCATAAAACCACACAACATTTTTTTCATATTTTAAAAAAGATATTTACGAAATTATTTCAAATTTGACTTTGCATAATCACTTTTGCCTTTTTTATTGCACATACGGAAAGATACGGAAATTAATTTTAAAAACAAATAGGTTCTAACCAGCAATAAGAGGGAGGTGAAATAGGTTCAGATTTACTTTATTTACGGCAAAAATCTTTAATATGGCAAAGTTTTCGTCTATAATTTGAAGTGACGTTTGACGTAACAAGTTCCGTCATCTGTGAATGTCAACTTCACAGTTCACAATTTTTGAGGTTAGGGCATATGTTTCTCAGACGAAACTTTTATGTAACAACATTAATTATTAATGGATAAAATTTAATTTGATACCTAAATTTAGTTTAAAATATATTGCAATTTGCATGATTCGATTCTTCACTATTTAGCTTATAAAAATCTGGTTATAATATACAGTTGATTGCAGAGCATTGCCATTGTTTTTCTTTTCTATTATTAAAATGAAACGAAGTCACAATCACATAGATGCAGAGGAATCAAAGTAAGTAAATTTTTTCAGTGTGATTCACTTATTTATGAAACAATATTTTACAACCATTAATATTTCAGATTATCGTCACTACTCTTCAACAAAAATGAAAATTTCGTGGAAAAACTAAAAAACAAAGAGACACAGGATGATGTAACTGAGCGTAAACCTATCTGGAAGGATGAAGACGATGAACAGTATCGCGTTAATGCTGTTATACCTAAATTGAGTGACAATGGGCTTTACGCCAAAAAACTTAAACAAAAATATGAAACCTTAATTGGCACACCTGGTTGGGCGAAAATCAGTGAAAAGAAAGAAGACAAAGGCTTCAAATCGGATGTTATGAAAACAGTTGGCCATTTACAAAAGAAAAAGATAACAAAGTTTAGTAAACAGATATTAGAGGTTACTAACCATACCAAAATTGTGACAAATCGCAAAACTGTTACTTCCTCAGCAGAATTCCATCCCAAAGTGAGTGCAATTTTATTGGGAGAACATTCAGGTATCGTCTCGCTATATTCAATTGAAGAGAAACCAAATAAATTACATAGTTTCAAACTAGGAGGCTGGCAAATAAGCCAAGCAAAGTTTAACCCTGATGGGTCAAAAGCCTATATTTCGTCAAAACTTAAACATAATTACTGCGTTTATGACTTGGTACAAGCAAGCAATAAGGTGATTCAGCTACCCAAGGCAGTTAAAAGAGCTTGCATTTTTGAACTATCGCCTGATGGAAAATTTATTGCGGCTACCATGGGATTTGATGAAGTTTATATAATGTGTTCAAATTCAAATGAGCTCTTGAAGTCTCTAAAGAATAACACTAATGTTAAATCATTGGTATTTAGCCCTGACTCTTCACAAATATACTGTTACAATGAAGAAGGCTATGTTGTTGTTTGGGACCTCAAAACATACAGGGCAGTGAAAAAATTCCTCGATAATGGATGTATCAACCCCTCCTGTATTAAAATGAGTCCTTGCGGTCGACTTTTAGCTACCGGCACAGGTGAGGGTATAGTCAATGTGTACGAAACTTCAAACATAACCACCAGTGACCCGATTCCCTTGAAAACGATATCACATTTGCAAACAAAGATATCAAATATCAACTTTAATTCAACTTCAGAGGTACTATCGCTTGCATCGAGTTACTATCCAAATGCTTTGAAACTTGTCCACATACCATCTTATCATGTTTTCGGCAATTTTCCGCCACAAACTACTAATTTAGTACAAGTTGAGACGGTTAATTTTTCTCCAAACAGTGGTTATATGAGTATAAGTAACAACAAAGGTGTTGTTAACCTGTTTAGGTTAAGGCATTTCCGTAATTATTAAGATAATAAAGATATTTTACTGATACTTGGTTATTTTATTTTTACCTGTAGTTATGTACTTTGTAAGAAGTGAACAATCTGTATGGTTAATTTAATAATTTTATTTGAGTACTATCAAATTCAAGTAATAGCTGTATCACAGGTACTTTATCAGCAGACAGTCAAAATGTTATTTTGCAGTTACATTTTTGTTTTGGTAATTTTTCAGTACATATTCTGGAAGGATAATTTTGTAAAATAAAAACAAACAAATAATTGAGATAAGAGTTTATTTAATTACAACAAATTTGAAGCAGTTACACAAAATCCATTCTACCAGGCCCTTTTGAATGAGCTGTTAACAGTCACCAAATTGTCATTCGACTATTTAATACTTCGCTACGGCAAAATATACTATTGTCATTGTATTTGTAAAAATAGTTTTTTAAAGGTTTCTTATTATCCATAAAATACTATTTTTACAAACAGCGATTTTGCTAAGATTTCCATGAGTCTTATTTGAAGTAAACCAAATGCATGAAATTATGAGTGAAAACAATGTGCTCAAATTTCATTTACTAGAAAGTTAAAGACGTAACTGTTTAAATAAAAAAATAAAAAACTTTTAAATCATTTAGGTGTAATAATAAAAAAAAACACAAAACCTGAAAATAAAGGTAATTTTATTGTACACACATTTTTTTCACTGATATATGCAAAATAAATCAGGTTATCATAACCACACATTCAGTTTACCGCAAACCAAAATAACTTAGGGTTAAATATCCTAATATAGAAAAATCACAGAATTTCGAATGATTCTATGTGCATACTACGAAATGGACCTATAATATTATTTATTATGTTAATATATTGAAGCAAACTAATCTACTGTAACAATTAACTACTTACTTATAAAATAGTGCTTTTCAGTGACTTTGAATGTAAGATAATTTAAAAAATCGTGACGTCATATAAATTTTTTTTCAATATCATGTAATTAACAATGAATTTTTTTTATTAATATTCATATGTTGTGAAAAATAATGACTAAAAATCACTTTTTTTTATTATCTTCATTCATAGTCACCGAGAGGCACCTAATTAAATATTCTATAGTGCTAATGTCAGAAAGAAATATTGATACTACAATACAGTGATGGTTAAGCAAATGTATCTTAAAAAATACCTTTATTATTGAATATATGTAATAATATTGACACAAACTAGTAGATTTTTAAACAATGTAGTGTATAATACAGATTTGAGAATATTCAAACGATTACATAATACAATCAATTTCATAGAAAGAAAACCAGGGCCGTCAATTTATCATTTTCTTTAAAATATACAGCAGGTACATAATTTTTGAGATATAAAGTGAGATATTTGATAAAATTCTAGTGGCATAGGTCCAATAACGTAAGATAGTAGCACAATTATAGGCTATTTGTGAGTTAGATTGGTTATTCACCTTCAGTTAAAGTAAAGGCCAGTTTTACAACTTGCTGATAAATTCACCGATAGCTTATTTAACACTTTTGACAATCTCTAGCCTCCTATCTCACACAAATCAATTGTTGAGACGTCAAATACAAGCATACTTTTGCATTTATTATATTAATAAGGATTTTCATTCATTTTAACTGACAGATAAGCTAAAGATAACATATTCAGAAGTTGTAAAACTGGCTATAATACTTTGAGTTAGAAAATAAACTTTAATGTAGTCATGTGTAGCCTCTATATATAATAGATGATATTCAAGATCCACCAAGACGTAAGTAATACATAGGTGTCTATGTGGCTTAGTAATTTTTTATTGTCACCTTCGATTCTAGTAAATAATCTAATACTAACACACAGTCAAACAAAATATTACAATTAAATTCAATCTAGCGAATCTATACCTTACCACTCATGTTATAAGGACAATTTCATAAAATAGACGTGTTGCACTCCGGGAGTGCCGGCAGAAGTGAAAACTTGATTATTAACGTTCAGCATGTTTGATATTTTGGAATGGTATCCGTCTTACGCATGGAATATAAGGGCTAAAAAAAAAATCCGTCTTACGCTTTTTCGATCAGGCCACGTGTCCTGACGCGAGTTTAAGATTTTATACCCAACGCCGTTAAAGAAGTTTTCACTTCAACATACTGAAAATGGCCATGAAGGCAATAACCAATTCAACATGACCTTACAACAAAGACCCCCACTTCCCTCATCTCGCACAAAGTTAGCTACTAGCGCATGCCGCATTGCACACTGTTCATATTTTCAAACTGATTGAGTGAAGGTTACAAATTACAATAACCAATCTAATATCCCTCCCTTTCCCCACACTTCCACACAAAGTTAGCTAACTGAAGGTGACAATAACCAATCTAACAAGACCCCTCTTCTTCTAAACCAAGTTAGCTAGTAGCGCACTGCACGCGGTTCATGCCGGGCTGGTCGTCGTCCTCGTCGTACGCGTTGCGGTGAGCGCGCCGCCGACGCCATTCTTGTTCAGGGTCTAGTTCCATTAGTTGGCATTCTTCCGCTAGTTCGGGGATGTCCACCTGAAAATTTGATAATATTTTTGCAATTATTATCATTGGTGTACATAAATTGTTAAATAAATAAATCATTATATGAAACATGTTACATTTTAAACAATTTTTAAAGCACATTTGTGTACGTACACAAAGTGGAAACCTATTAAACAATAAAGTCTGCTTTGTATTATAAGTTCTTTGTGGACAAAATTTGTATTTTATGTTCTTGTATGCTACGCTCCAAAACCGATAATGTTTATTAAATGAAAAAATATTTTACAACGCGTTGTTGACTGACGATTAAGAGATCCACATGCAAAATTCGTAAATGATATAATGATACATTATATTTATCGTCGCCTAGTACCCACAACACAAACCTTAATTGAGCTTACTGTGGGACTAGGTCGATTTGTGTAATAATGTCCTATAATATTTATTTATTTATTTTAATGAATGTCGTGTATCTCCCTACGTGTTCTAACAATCATAGAAAGACCACATAGTGAAATTCTTGTCGTAGCTGATATACTATTAACCCGTTTGTTTTGTCAATTTGAGGAAAAGCAAATGACGCTTTCTGAACGTACAAAAAACTGTTATACTACAAGAACGCTACAGCGCTAATTAAATGCAATTAAAATGAATCTAAATAATTTTTGAAGTGAAAACTTCTTTAGCTGTCGCGTCAGGACACGTGACCTGATCGAAAAAGCGTAAGACGGATACCATTCCAAAATATCAAACATGCTCAACGTTAATAATCAAGTTTTCACTTCTGCCGGCACTCCCCCAGTGCAACCCGTCTTTTTTTATATATTTTGCATACACATGAAATAATACGTATTTTGCATGTATGTATCGATAGGCTAACAACCTTGAATTAATTCCCAGTATAATCCACAATGCTAGGTCAGGTTAATAAACACGTGACGAACACGTGTCGAGGTTTATAATACCTGTATTAGAAATGGATTTTCCTTAGTTAAAATAATTAATACATACTTAGTTTACTAATATTGTGTTAGTTTTATATAACAAAGGTAAATAAAATACATACATAATATACTATAAAAGACATATACTAATGAATTACTATTTTTTTTTTAATTACTAATAAATTATACAATAATTAACAAAAGATATGTCTGTACAATGTTTTTTTTTATAGCATTTATTCATTGTCACAAAGAATATTTAATCCAATAGAAGTGTTAAAGTACAATATACTCTAATTGGATTTTGAGCTATATTTAGAAGAATAGTACACAAGGGTGTTATTTAACATTTTACATAATTATTAATTTAGGGTTTGCCTAGGATGATGTCATAGGTCTAGCCCTAACAACGCAGTTTGTTTACCAAAATAAAATATTACATTCGGTACAGTTATTAGGCAGCCAATTTTAATTATGTTTAATTGTAAGTGTATGGACAAATTTTATAGCATTTAGAATATCAAGATTTTTAGCATAAAAAAAAATTAACATGAATATTTTTGAAGTGAAACCTCTTTAGCGCGTTGAGCGTAAAGTTGTAAGGTTGCGTCATGGCAATGCCGTCACGTCATGGAGTAAGGCGACAATTTTTAAAGAATCTTGCCAAAGAACGTGACACGTGTGCTCGGCAGACACGCTTTTCTTTTTCTTATACATCTAGATATAATGCCGCCCTTTGCATCAAATGTACTGCATGTTTGATATTTTGGAATGGTATCCGTCTTACGCATGGAATATAAGGGCTAAAAAAAATCCGTCTTCCGCTTTTTCGATCAGGCCACGTGTCCTGACGTGAGCTTAAGATTTTATACCCAACGCCGCTAAAGAAGTTTTCACTTCAATAAATAAATATAATTGAGAAACTACAGATAAAATCTAAACTTACCCTAGGTCTTGGCGGCAGACAGTTTTCCAAAGCAGGAATGACTTCAGGCGGAATTTGGTTGGGGAAATTCACCAGGAACTGAATGATCAGCTGGCCCTTGTCGAATGGATTCTTGTACATTGGCATGCCTGTTGAAAATTTTACGATTAATTACGAGGATAAATACATTTTCGAATATTTTTTTTACCTTGAAACACAATTATTTTGATGTATTTTTAAATTAATGTTTAAAGGCTTTGGAGATCTAATTGCCAAAATCTACATTTATATATGACTTTAAACACGGAGTACTGAGAATAAACGAAATGATATAATACCAAAGACAACCAAATTCAGAATTGGAACAGAAAACAGTTAAAAAAAACAATTAAAACTCATTTATAGTTTTGCCAGATACAAATCATCCATTCCATATCTTCCAATTATTAAATAACATTATATAAAAGTAGCTTTCCGCCCGCGGCTTCGCCCGCGTTTTAAAAGAAAAACCCGCATCTGTTCCCGTGGGATTTCCGGGATAAAACCTATCCTATGTGTTAATCCAAGTTACCCTCTATATGTGTGCTAAATTTCATTGTTATCGGTTCAGTAGTTTTTACGTGAAAGAGTAACAAACATCCATACATCCATACTTACAAACTTTCGCCTTTATAATAGTAGTAGGATAATAACTAACCTTCATTAAGTACACACTTAAGTTCCCCATGCTTGGTCACTTCCCCTGGCATCACAGTGATCACAATATCCCTATCGTCCAGGGTCCTGATGACCTTCTGGAAGCCGCACAGAGCCTCCACGAGCTCAATGTTGAGACGCACTATGAGATCGTTGCCTCTACGTTTGAATACCTGCAAGATAATGTAATGTTAGATCTAGAAATAATAATAATATACAAATTTTATAATGATTACATACTTAAACTTTGTTAAAGTCGTTCATCTCTACCTCGATGAAAGTGAAGTAAAATGAGAAAAGGAAATAGAAATCATAATATAAAATGTTTCAGAGAAATTTGAACAGAAAAAAATCTTGCATGTCTTGTAGACAAAGTTAATTAAGCTGCTTAGTAAATTAATTAAAGATATATTTTAAAAAACTATTAGAACTGCATAAGATTCTTATAATGGCACATGATAAGTTAACTTTCAGATAAAATAATCAACAAAATTGTTTGACTCCATGAAACATATTATGATTCAAAACATATTTCTATTCTTGAAATTACCTACTCAGTAAAGGATATAATATTTATAGAACTTTTAATAAGCTTCATACAAGTACACATACCCATTTGAATAATTGCATTATATATTTTAATATTTATTTACCCACAAATCAAGTAAACAATTATCTTGACTCATTACCGTGGGCTCACCCACACACTCACGTTCATATTGTGCGAATTACGTCAACATATCCTCTAATAAATCTATGAAACTTCTAGAGGCAAATGCATTCCTAGCACTAACTGGCTATTTGAAGCTGTTAATTTATGAATAGTAGTTCTTATTATAATTAATAATAATGTTAATCAGTATCTAATAATATGTTCCCAAGCTGCAAGCATTGATCCAAATTTTTCTTTAAGCCTAAAATTATAATTTCAAATCCAAGAAATATGTCACCAACAAATTTAAGCTAATAACTTTAATTAATCGTACCTATTGTATTTGTTTTACTTTTCTTTTGATAATCTGCAATGTAATCGAAAATGAAAAATTTGTATGCCAATTGTTGGCGAATTGTGTGGACTATTTTATTAATTAAATCATGTGACCTTGTATTACCACAATTCTGACAAATAAATAATTTGAATTTGAATAAATATTAAATACATAAATTTAGTTGCAAAACTTTCCCACACTGCGCTTCGTCTTGTTGAACACAATGATAATGTAAGTCCCCTGGCCACTCACCTCATGCTCCTTCTCATCGAGCACAATGATCAGGTCCCCTGGCTCCATGTCAGGCTCCTGGTCACCCTCGCCGCTGAACACAATCTTCTGTCCGTCCGTCATTCCCTTGTCCACGTGCACGTCTAGTATCTTACGGTCGCGGACCGTTTTGCGTCCCTGCGAATGAGTAGTTAGATTTTGGGTAATTTTGACAAAGATTCATGTACATTTTCTATATTTTTACGATAATTTTAGAGTATGTTCTCATAAAATACTGTATAGCAGCGTTCGTTGAAAATATGTACTACAGATGCATCCAAAGAATATAATATACTTAAATATATTTTTTTTGTTTTCTTTTGCATTTAAAAAATAGGAGATTGAACTGTCCGTGTTGATAAATGAATGAGTAAGTTATTTATATTTATTTTTAAATATATTTGACTGAGTACATATACACTTATAAACCATGAAATTACTATAACATAGTTTCATACCTGACAAACTTTACACCTATCCTTTGGATCAATAATCTCCCTTTGCCCACGGCACTCGCTACACACTGTTTGTATCTGCTGGATCATTCCAGGGCCGAGCTGTTGTATCTGCACTTGCATGCCTGAACCGCGGCACGCTGTGCATGTTTGTACTGCACCCTGTTTGATAAGATTTTTTAGCATTTGTATTATTGTGAATAATTAGTTTATATTACATAGTGGGAAGATACTATCGTCTAAGATACAGGCTCGGCCTAGTTTAGACGATAATGTCCATAGATTTAAGTATTGTGATCTGCACTTGCATGCCTGAACCGCGGCACGCTGTGCATGTTTGTACTGCACCCTGTTTAATAAGATTTTTACGATAGAGCTGATGGAGCAAGTTGATTGCCAAATAATAAGTAACCCATTGAGCCCCGAACGGCACGATCGGTCCACGACACAATAGATTTTCTATTGTGTCTGTGATTCCGGGGCCTGAGTTATTAATATGTAATCATCACCAATCAATTGTAAAACTGCATGTTAACATGAAGCAGTATTCATTCAAAACAAGTCTATTGGTTACATAAACACAGATTGTTTTGTCGTGGAACAAAATCAAGCATTGTTATGATTCTCAAAATGTACAATTGTACAAATGTAAACAGTAAAATTTAATTTTTACAAGATTCCTTACTAGATAAAATTTAAAACATAAATTATAACAAAGCATAAATATGAAAATTGCTTGACAATAAAAAGTACACACAAATCCTACTACTATGTATTATAAAGGCGAAAGTTTGTAAGTATGGATGTATGGATGTTTGTTACTCTTTCACGCAAATACTACTGAACCGATTACAATGAAATTTAGCACACATATAGAGGGCAGCGTGGATTAACACATAGGATAGGTTTTATCGCGGAAATCCCACGGGAACGGGAACTATGCGGGTTTTTCTTTGAAAACGCGAGCGAAGCCGCGGGTTGAAAGCTAGTAACAACATAATATCCTCACCTTCTTCCCGCCTCGTCCCTCGCACTTTTCACAAATCACATTCTTCTGCAGCGCCAGTTTCCTGACCGCACCCCTGTACAGTTCCTCCAATGTCACCGAGAGCTGATGTATCACGTCTTTGCCCTTACGCTCTCGGCCTCGGCGACTGCCCCCGCTGAAGCCTCCGCCAAAGAACATGTTGAATAGATCCATGGGGGATGAGAAGCCGCTTGCGTCTACACCACCTTCTTTGAGTGCTTGTTCACCGCCTATATTAGTTTAAAGTATTGTATTAACCTATTGTGACCCAAGTATTGTATTGTCATGTTATGACCCAAGTATTGTATTGTATTAACCTATTGTGACCCGAGTGTTGTATTGTATTAGCCTGTTGTGACCTAAGTATTGTATTGTATTAGTCTGTTGTGACCCAAGTATTGTATTGTATTAACCTATTGTGACCTATTGTGATAATTATATTGTATTGTATTAGCCTGTTGTGACCCAAGTACTGTATTGTATAATGTATTAGCCTGTTGAGTCACAATGCTGGGCAAAGGCCTCCCCAAGGCACTTCCATGTAAATTTAAATTAATGTTATATACATTTTTGACACTATAAGATATACTAACATGTAAAAAAGACAACATTTATTTTGAAGTTTGACATAAAAATAACAAACAATACAATATTTACATTAAATAGTTCCATTTCAAATGAATGTAGTTAACAGATTATAATGAATATAATGTGGTTTTGAATATATCATATGGCATAATTTTATATCACTGAACTTCATAACCTATTAGTATAATAGATAAATAAGTAATAGACAAAGAGGCATGCACATTTTTTAGGTTATACCACTACATTAATAACAATCAATAACATTTAAATATTAAGCAAAAACAGGAAGTACTTTATGACTAAGGACATAGGAATAGGTCTTTATTAAAGAGTCTTTTTCTTTATCAAAACAAGGGCCGATTTTTCAATGCTTGTTTAAGAGCTATTACGCACTGTCGACCAGTCGCTGGCGACTCAGTCGCCGGCGACTGTGACTTACTATAGTTTAAATAGGGGCTTGCGCACTTAGTCGTCAGTCGTCCAGGAGTAAGTCCAGTCGCCGGCGACTGGTCGACAGTGCGTAATAGCTCTAAAACTTATCCGTCCAATAAAGTATTACATGATAATATTAAAATGTCACGTAAACTGTCAAATACCGACAATTAGAATCAGTTTTTCAAATGGTAGTTTTATACATTATTCGACGAATAAGTTTTAACCAAAGATTGAAAAATCAGCCCTACCACAATAAGTGATCAAATATATATGATTAAACAGTAAGTAAAGAATAGCTACGTCACATATACTTAATTAGCATAGTTAGATATAAATACAATTAGCATACCTTGGTCATAAATCTTCCTCTTGTCTGGGTTAGATAGGACTTCATACGCCTGCGAGATCTGCTTGAACCTCTCTCCCTCATTTGGATTTTTATCCGGGTGATATTTGAGCGCCAACTTTCTGTAGGCCTTTTTGAGCTCGTCTGATGTGCAGGTTGGCTTCACACCCAGAATGTCATAGTATGTTGTTTCCTTCACCATCTTGATTGCTGTTTTATCAATAACATTTGGTTATGTTGAGTTTGACACGTGAAATATTTTCAGATATTTTAATGATATTATTTTATGCTTACAGCCATAAATAGGAATATTTACAAGTATATTTATTGAAATACTAATGCATAATTGTGTTAAATTAGCTTGTTTCATAATTCATATGTATAATTCAAAGGAAGTAATCTTTTTATATTCATTGTCATACAGTATCTATTGTTATTAAAGAAATATAATAGGTTATAAAAAATACTATATTTGCATTCATGTGTCCTTCTTTAGTACGAAGGGTTATAAGTTTAACTCGCTTCATTTTACTTACAACATTATGTGAAAAATTATCATTAATGACTGGCAAAAAATAAATTCACGATGTTATTGTATAAAATGGATATCATTCTAACCAATACAGTGTTCATTGAGAAATTCTATCACAATGAAATGAATGTTCACGAAAATGTAGTTTGAAAGAGACGCATCATATTCAAATAATTATAAATGTAAATTAATATGACACATGTATCGATTATTTATAAATTAACAATCGTGTTTTTTTCAATATATTTGATCGTCGACAAGAGCTCGTGGTAGCTAGAATCCAAACCTAATTATGTGAAAAAATCAAATGCCTCGTTTCAATGCAGACGCATTTTCTTCTGTATTTCGACATGGAAGATAACTTACAATTTCACCGTACTTTGTAATTAGTAGATATTTCGTATGGGTTTACAAAATTAAATTAGAACTTACCAAGAGCACGTCACAAATTCAATAAAACACTCTGTTGCTGAAGACGTCAATTTCCAGAAACAACGATCCAACAAATTGTGGACACGCGACACAAGGAACACCTTTACTTCACTGGAATGAAATCACGAATGACGTTTGAAACAACGAAATAACTGCATAGAACCTTCTTCACTTCGATGTTTGCGCAATAGTCGATCAAAAAATGTGCTTTCTAGAACATTCTCGATATTCCATTATACGGTAAAGTACAAAATTGCGTTCCATTTTAACCAATTTTAACCACTACTAATGAACATACTACAACAAAGAAATCTATAATTTAATTTAGTGAAGAAAAAAATAGGAACAAAAATGTCCAAATATTATGAATACTACATCTACCTATTTTAATTCTTTTGAATTAATTTTGCTCCATTACAAATTATTACCAGTGCAAACTTAGCACCCCATCTATGGAATTTTGGGTCGAAAATGACCTTGATCGTTAGGTCCCCGTTAGGTCCTTTAAGGTCCACCAATTTTTTCGTTAGGTCCCCTTTAGTTTTTTTTTAAATAATTTTTTAAATTTTAGGTATAAAAAAATTACACTTTAGCACCCCATCCATAGAATTTTGGGTCAAAAATGACCTTAATCTATAGGTCTTCGTTAGGTCCTATAAGGTCCCACAATTTTTTCGTTAGGTCCCCTTTAGTTTTTTTTTAAATATTTTTTTTTTAATTTTGGGTATAAAAAAATTACACTTTAGCACCTCATCCATATCAAAATTGGCGAATTTTATCAAAATCGTATTCTTTACCGTTAGGTCCGTATAGGTCCATCATTGAAATTGTTAAATTATTTATTTTATTAAAATCTATATATTTATAAGAAAGTCGTGTTAGTTACTCCACTTATAACTCAAGAACGGCTGAACCGATTTAGCTGAAAATTGGCAGGGAGGTAGTTTAGAGCCAGGAGAAGGATATAGGATACTAAATATGTACCACGGGCGAAGCCGGGGCACTAGTTATAAAATAATTGAAACCTGCGCATGCGCCTTAGAGCATTAAGACATGCGCACATCATACATAAACAGCGCGAAATTTAAATTGGTATCGTTTCATTTATTAAATCAATAAATAAATCTATACTAGTCACGTCTGGTTCGAAAGATGAGACTGGCTTTTTATTTCGAAAATTTATTTGGCAACACTTAACAGTTAACTGTCATTAAAACCTGAGTTGTTGATGTGTCAAAGCTTGTCAAAGTGATTTTATTTTCTGCGATTTTAGCTTAGGATTTTAGTGATTTCTAATAATTGAAAACTGAGTTGAAAACATGACGAAAACTTTAAACTATGATTAATAAATTTAAAAAGAAACAATTTGAAAGAGATGTAGTTTTCAAGGAAAAACACACAGTGTGACTTGATATTTTGATACTTTTCATCTTGATTGCATTGCACATTATATGATTTGTTTAATATTATTATTATTATTTTGCATGGATGATACCAGTAATCCAGTTATAAACTATTAAAGCAACAATATAAAATTGAACGATCTGTCCGTTCAAAATGTTTAAAGACACAAAATCAGTATCTCAACGAGATTTCTTCTATGACCGAACCATGTTATTCATGTTGAAGAGCAGTACAAAAAAAACAAGATGGAATAACTGCAGAAATGGAAAAGTTAATGATGTCAGAGATAATGATAGTGATTCTTATTCTTTATTCGCGGCTGAACGCGGCTTTTAGATTTAATATGATTATATTGATTAAACAAAATTTAATTGTATTTTATTATGTTTTTTATTACTTTCACTAGCTGTTCTTTTTTTTATCTGTATCAGATAACTGTACCAGATTACATATATATAATATTATACAGGGTGTACCAAAAAGTAGTGATGAACGGAAGCTGAGAGGTAGAGGACCTAGAGGGCTATCCGAATCACCCCCATGTATGTTATGCGATTTTTCGTATTTTCGGAGTTATGACGTTTTTTTCAATTTTTCAGCTATCGCCGAGTACGATGATATTTTCACTCATGCTGACGTCAATGAATGCGGAAGATGCTTGATTTTTTTTTGTGTGCTAAGCTGAAAGATAGGCCAATTCAGTATGGTAACATTTACTATCGTTAGATCTTTGAATGGAATAAAAAAAAAGAATTAAATGGCAAGAAAGATAAAATTACCCAGTATGTTCACCACTTCAAGGGCCCGTAAAAAAATAAAATCACATAAAAAAAGTTTTCCGTTTGACTTTTAAAAACTTGCTCTATCTATCAGATAGCTACCCTGAAAATTTCATTTTATTATTCAGAAGGCTTCAATCGAAAAATTTAAATCTAAATGTGGTAAGTGCAAAAATTGAATTAACATTATGATCATTAAAACCAATAAATAGGTGTTTAATTACCAGAAATTTTTAAAATAACCCCGCTGTTGCTCAATGCAAGTGCGACATCACCGTAAAAAGTTGTCTTTTAAATGTCTGAATGCCCTTTTATCATTTTTAATGGTTTCTTCTGCTACTATGAATTTCCGGGTTATTTCGTCCAAATTGTGGCAGTCTCTCGCCTTGTAGTATACCCACGGAAAAAAATCAATAGGGTTTATGTCCGGAGACCGTGCAGGCCAGGCTAAAGGGCAAAGATACCCTGAAAGAAGGATTGATCGTTGCAGCCTGCGCATGCGCCGGTGACGCCTGCCTTAAAGCCTGGCCTCTACGGTCCCTCGACCTAAACCCCATTGATTTGTTTCAATGGGAATACTAAAAAGACCTCGGCTACTTGAGAGAATGCCACAATTTGGACGAAATAACCCGGAAATTCATAGTAGCAGAAGAAACCATTAAAAATGATAAAAGGGCATTCAGACATTTAAAAGACAACTTTTTACGGTGATGTCGCACTTGCATTGAGCAACAGCGGGGTTATTTTAAAAATTTCTGGTAATTAAACACCTATTTATTGGTTTTAATGATCATAATGTTAATTCAATTTTTGCACTTACCACATTTAGATTTAAATTTTTCGATTGAAGCCTTCTGAATAATAAAATGAAATTTTCAGGGTAGCTATCTGATAGATAGAGCAAGTTTTTAAAAGTCAAACGGAAAACTTTTTTTATGTGATTTTATTTTTTTACGGGCCCTTGAAGTGGTGAACATACTGGGTAATTTTATCTTTCTTGCCATTTAATTCTTTTTTTTATTCCATTCAAAGATCTAACGATAGTAAATGTTATCATACTGAATTGGCCTATCTTTCAGCTTAGCACACAAAAAAAATCAAGCATCTTGCGCAATCATTGACGTCAGCATGAGTGAAAATATCATCGTACTCGGCGATAGGTGAAAAATTGAAAAAAACGTCATAACTCCGAAAATACGAAAAATCGCATAACATACATGGGGGTGATTCGGATAGCCCTCTAGGTCCTCTACCTCTCAGCTTCCGTTCATCACTACTTTTTGGTACACCCTGTATAGATGAAGAGTTTGTAGAGGTTGTTAATCTCTCAAAAAAACAAAGCTCGTAATAATAAATTGAAGTATCAAAACTTTATTTCCAACTATAACCTAAGTTACCATTAGGTTACCTTAATATGATGATTTTTTGAATTTGCCGCCTTTTCCAGTCTTATCTTTCGTTAGCCGGACTATCACCACAGTATCACCATATTTCCTACAGTATGGCGACGAATGTACTTGTGCAGAGAAACGGAGGGGAACTGGCGGGGGGTCGGGCGACGCGGGCCGCTTAATGCAATCACGCTGAGTTTGCATTAACTATCGCGAAAGGACGACGCAGTCGTATTTTTTGTGTAATAATTTTATTATACATAGGTACTTACATATTCTATTATGGCGCGCAAAAACTGTTCCGTTTACGGATGTAAATCTACATTGAAATCCCAGAAGGAAACAATATTTCAGAAAGATTGTATTAATAATTGTATCTGTTGAATTAAAATCAAAGCTATGTATATGTTGTCCTCATTATTTTCTAATCAGATTGTACATCCCAATGCGAATGCATTACTTCTTAAATGGTATAATATACAATTAAGAACATCCAAAAATAAAGTGTCCACGTAAATAATATTTAGCAGTGCAATATCTGTAATTATATATTTATGAACAAATGATTACATCAGATTTAATAATCGCAATTATTTTGAATGTACATATGAATAAATGATTTCATCATAATATTAATAATCACAATTGTTTTATTTCCCATTTGTTGCAACCCTAGCGTATTTTCGTGTGGCAGCGTAAGTACCTACGCTGGCGGCGGCATCGCGCGACATCAAAGGCGTTTCCTTACTGTAGGAAATAATATTGTAATACTGTGCTATCACTATCATTATTATATTATACATAGTATAAAACAAAGTCGCTTTCTCTGTCCCTATGTCCCTTTGTACGCTTAAATCTTTGAAACTACGCAACGGATTTTGATGCAGTTTCTTTTAATAGATAGAGTGATTCAAGAGGAAGGTTTATATGTATAATAACATCCATTAAATAGTGGAGAAGTACTGCTATTTTTGAGGTTTCTAATGTGATGTCGTAAAAAATTACCAGCCTTACTTATAAAAACTGACTGATCTGTTGCATAAACACCTCTCAGTTAAATAACTCTCAACTCCTTAAACAATGATTAAAATAATCTTAGGTACTTATAAACCCACAGATCTAGTACCAGTAGATATGCAATGCTATGGTGAAAAGAGATAGATAGCTACGCTTACATTATGTGAGTGAAGGGGATGTAGATACGTTTTTTTTGTCCTTATCTGCGTGGCCACTTTTTTGTTTGGCCCCTGTCAAACCTGGGCCAAACAAACAAAGCAGATCTGATATTTAATTAGTTTTCTTGTGTCTAATGTTCTTTTTGGTGATAAATACATTTGGAAGTTAATTATAAAAGTGTTCTGAATGTACTACGTGTACTGAGTGTTTATAATTATGGGTGGTTGCAGCGTATTAGGCTATAACAGCCGCACGGAAACAAACGCCGATGGAATTTCATTTCATTCGTAAGTAAACAATTAAATAAAGATACATAATATCAGAATCATTATAATTGACTGTTTCCTATCAACTGATCATTCTTATTGTTAATATTTCGTGGTAATTTTAGCTTTTAAGTGTAAGATAACCTCAATCACAATGTTGCCTGCAAATGGGAAAAAAAGTCCACAAAATTGCAAAAAAATGTTTGTCCCATAGTTTTCCAACGTATAATGGCATTTGTATATATGGATTGATGCTAGTCGGTAAAATTGGGTACCATCTAAAAAGCGAGAATATGTTCAAAGAATTTTAACGCAATTTTTTTGTTTGCAAACCTAAATAATCTCTCCTTGAGTCAAATGCTACGCCAACAATCAGCATGAATGTAATTACTTATCTACATTTTAAGAAGTTGATTTTAAATCACAATCAAATTCCATTGTTAGATTTCCCTATAACCCTAAGATAGATTATTTTCATATGCGTTTATTAAACTTTGTTACATATTAAATTGCTTTTTACATTAACTCTCTAGTAAAATAAAAGTAAAATATAAATCTAAGAATTTATATTTTTTAGTTTGAATCTGTGCAGTCAGTATCGGCAACACAAAATGATGATCCAAATTCCAATACCATCAACGAGCTATAGAGGAGTTAAAAGGAATAGACAGAAATCAAATGATTAAAATGTGTCCCCAGGTGCTAAAACTCGAAAACTGGTTTGTACTAAAAAAATACATCTTTATTAATAAAAATAACAAGTTATTTGGTAATACATAGTTAATAATGGATAAAAATTTATAACCGGAGTAAATTAAGCATTAATTCCATTTTATTTGCCATTAATTGTTAGCATTTCTCTTTAAAAATGTTTTTATTTCTAAAAGCAGAGTTGTTTTGATGCCATAGTTTCAAATTTAATATATTGAAGTATTTTTATTTCTAATTATTTGCTATTAATGTTAGTATATTAATGTTATACTTTGATACCAATACATCGGTATTAAAATAATTAATATAATGGCCTTGACACAAAAAATATTTTATATTCTAAAATTTATTTTTTCAGTTGCAGAAGCAAAAACAGATATCAGCTAATCGTCTTAAGAAATTGCTTGTTAAATGCTTATAAATATGGAAGAAACAGAAGTTCTCCGCAGCATCGAAAACGGAAATAAAGATTTTCTAAAACTCAAGGAAACGATATTCAAGCCAACTACGCAACTTTTCCTTATGTCTAAATTTCATAAGCCCAAAAGCGTACATTTACGTACGAAAAACATTCGACATCGGGCTACGTAGATTTTGTACCTACTTGATTTTTATGTTCCAATATTTGTAATCGGCCCTTAGCACAGAAATTTATACATGTGTAAAATAACCTATGATAATAAAACACATTGAAACTGTATCTGAATTTAATATTCCTTTATTTGTGGTCTTCCCTTCTCGAATGTATATTATGTATATAAAAACTACAAAGGTAAATTTTCATTAAAAATACGTCCTCAAATTCACCTAACATTATTTATTTATGACACTGAATTGTTTATTGTAATAAATAATTAATGTAAGAGTGAATTTGAGGACGTATTTTTAATGAAAATTTTCCCTAAAATGAAGGAAAGTTTATAAAATGGCAACACTCGAAGATAGAGCGAAATGCACTGAGGTGGCCACGCATGTTCTGAATCTAGTGGTACTAGATCTGTGTATAAACCTATCTCAGCAGTCTCTCAACTAAGTTACGTCAATATATGTATTTTTTTCTAGTAACATTATCGAAATAAAACCCGCTATTCACGTAAAACTTGACTAAAAATGTACTTTTTGACAAATATGAATGGTAGACTTTATTTTGTATGACGTTTAACTGACAGGATATTGTTATCTTTCAAATTTCAAACATTTGTACAGATTTGAGATTTTTGATAAATTCAAATTCAGTTTTAATTTAAAATGAGTTCAATGATCAATAAACGTTCTCGTTCGACGAATTGGAGTGAGGAGGATAAGGTACGTAATGTACACAAGAAATCTAATAGAATGTACTTATTTCCTTACATGTTTTAATGCTTATTAATAAATATATATTGCTCTTTAGAAAGTGCTTCGAAAATAATTAGTGCTCGAGCGAGCACATATTATATTAGAGAATAAGGATACGTCGACTAATACAAATACAGCAAAAAAACTTGCATGGGAAGATGTTTTGTCTTGGTTATTTTAGTTTTACTTATTCTAACAGTTTCTTGTATTTAATAAATTGTTACAGTGTAATAACATTATTATTGTATTTATATTTCAGTTATAATATCATTTCACTCCATAAAAGGGACTTAAGCCAAATACAAAATCAGTGGAGGAATTTGAAGAAAGCTAAGGCTTCGGAACACAAATTTAGAACGGCAAGAAACATGACAGGCGGGGGACCTCCGCCACCAAGTCCTCCGCCTGAAGATCAAGAGCTTATAGCAGCTCTTCCTAATGAGTTTGTGGTTGATAACAATCCTTTCGATAGCGATGCAACACATGGCCAACAGGTTTATATTTTTTACATTTTCTACTGCTATTATTCCTTAATTTGGAATATCCATTAAGGGATAATAGCGCTATGCATATATAGTTTTTTATTGTGAGATTGAGTAATTATATTTTATATATTTATAGGAAGTTACTAAGGAGTCTGCTGATGATACATTGAAATTGAATGAAAATGATGAAAGCACTGCACATGCATAGGTAATCATATTATATAATAATTTGTATAATATTTTTATCAGTTATGTTATACAAAAATATCAGTATTATAAATAAAATTTATATTATTTTAAAATAATTATTATTTTTTTATTTTTAGCCTGAATTGCCAAATTTCTCCACTGAATTGCCACGTATAAATCCTACACATCATATTTTCAAAGCTAAACCAAAAAAAACGTAAGTATGTAATGTTGAAAATAGAATTTCATGAAATTTCCTGTGCTTATTGTTCAGCTGTGATTTATGTGAAATAATGTTTAATGTTTATGTTATTTTTACAGTGGGAAATCAAATTCCAATTACGAGCATCAATTATTCCTCCTTGCAAAAAAAAGCAGGGAGGAATTAATGAAGCAACAACAAGAGTTGCATCTATTAAGAATAGAGCAAGAGAGGGAGCTTCACCTATTAAGAATAGAACAAGAGAGGGAGCTTCACGAGAAGAAGCTCCAAATACTTGCATTAGAGGAGGAATATTTAAAAAAAATAAATTTTGAAAAATAATAAAATATGGTTTTTATTGATTAAAATAAGTTTCAATATAAATGGCCCTGTTTATATTTTCGTCTTCATCTTCTATATTATCAGGGATAGTTGGATCGATTAATAATTGATTTTCAAGGCCTGAAGGATCTAGAAAAATACAAAATAAAGAATTAAAATATGCTTATTTTTTATGTATTGGCATTATTAAATATACTTTGTTTACATATTAGTTTGCACAAATACCTTGATTTAAAATAGACTCATTAAAGAGTATTGCTAAATTGTGCAAAACTGCACAAGCAACAATAGTGGTCTTGATCACTTGCAGAGACCCTCGCATTGTTTCGTTGAGTATGCGGAATCTTTGCTTCCACACCCCAAAGCAACGCTCTACAGTATTCCTCGTTCGTATGTGACTCAGGTTGTACCTTTCTTCTGCCTGTGTCCTTGGTCTTAATATTGGTGTTAGAAGATGCGAAGTACAAGGATACCCGCTATCTCCAATCAGCTTCCCATGAAATTCATTCTCCTCAAACCTCCGCTTTATTGAGCTTTCTCTATATATGCGGGAATCATGTGTACTTCCTCTCCAGTGACACACAATATCGCAGATTTTAAGGTCAGAGTCACATACTACCTGTAATTATTGTCATCAATATTATTATAAATTAGAAACACATAATAGCACACATAACAATGAAAATTTATTACTTTAAATACACTATGATCAAACTAAAATGTTATTGTACAATGTTCATACTTGAGTGTTAATGGAGTAATGTCCCTTCCTATTAACATAGTACTGTCCAGCCTCTCCACTCACTTTGCGTATCTTAATATGAGTGCAATCTATTGCACCAATGATACGCTTCATCCCGCATATTATGGCCTCAAATTTCCTAATTGCTTTGGCTTCCTCGGTTGAGTTCGACGGCATATTAATATAACGCGAACTTTTAGAAGCTAACGCAATAGCAACATTTCGGGACAAACGGGAAAGTGTCTGTTGACTCATTCTGTGAATGTCAGCACAATCTTCTTGGATCTGTAATGTAATAGATCGTTATACAGGCTTTTCTATTGTATATATCCAAAACTAGAGCACAAGTCACATCTACCTCATGCCGGCCCCAATATCGAATAACTGCCATCACTTGCAGTTCCACTGGAATACCGCCCCCTCGAGTGTCCACGCGAAGGTCATCCCGAATCAAATTAATGATTTGTTGCATGTTATTCTTTCCGAATCTATACCTCGACCGTAGTGTGGCCCTGTGGCCGCTACAAAAAATATATTGACACCATAGATTGACACTAATACCAGGTTATTTTAATTCTAGGTTGAAAAGTAGGTTTTTAATAAATAAGCACTCTCAGAACAATAGATTTATTTAATAAATGAAACGATACCATTTTAAATTTCGCGCTGTTTATGTATGATGTGCGCATGCCTTAATGCTCTAAGGCGCATGCGCAGGTTTTTATTATTTTATAATTTTAATAAAATAAATAATTCAACAATTTCAATGATGAGCCCATACGGACCTAACGGTAAAGAATACGATTTTGATAAAATTTGCCAATTTTGCTATGGATGGGGTGCTAAAGTGTAACTTTTTTATACCTAAAATTAAAAAAAAATTATTTAAAAAAAAACTAAAGGGGACCTAACGAAAAAACTGTGGGACCTTATAGGACCTAACGGAGACCTATCGATTGAGGTCATTTTTGACCCAAAATTCTATGGATGGGGTGCTAAAGTGCATTTTTTTTTATACCTAAAATTTAAAAAATTATTTAAAAAAAAACTAAAGGGGACCTAACGAAAAAATTGTGGGACCTTAAAGGACCTAACGGGGACCTAACGATCAAGGTCATTTTCGACCCAAAATTCCATTGATGGGGTGCTAAGTTTGCACTGGTCAAATTATTGCCATGTAGCAAAATATTGTTTCTCAAAGTTGGTACACAGGCAGAAGTATCAAAGTCAAAGTCAAAGAAAATCGCTGTATTGCCAATTACTTGCTCAGTGGTATTGCCACTAATAATTATTATGAGAGACGATGCGAATACTTCTTAGATCATTAAGTAATGGATGGAGCACGCTGGCAAATGTTCTAACTAAACTTTCTGCCGGTTTTGGTGCGGGGAGGGTAACTCACACTTTGAAACACAATCACACATTCACAAAAATAATTTGTGTCTTTACAAACTCAAACTATTACAAAATGGACAGACTAGCATGTTTTTGCACACATACATCGATTACACAGAAAAATCTCTATACATATACGTAATAATACAATCGCTCTAAAGGGATGTAACCATATCGATATTACAAAAATAATAATTTTGTTGAAATTAGAAATAACATTAATATTATATTCATAAAAAATACTACACAGGTCATTTGTAACGTTTTCATCATTATTATATGCATACGAAAAAACAATAAAACTCCATTTTATTTGTATTTGAATATGTATTTATTCAACACATCACATATTATATTCAATAAAATAAATATCGGCCCAGAAATTTTTATTATTTCTGTACCGAGGTGTCCATTCTGATTTTCTCCCACAGCATTCAATCCACCTTAGCCTTAAAGCAGGATTTTTTGTAAATCTGAAATATACGCAATATTCGTACATACATATAAATAAAGTAGCTGCTCCGCGCGGTTTCACCCCCGTGGCTCCACTCCTGTTGGTCGTAGCGTGATGATATATACCTTCCTCGATAAATGGGCTATCTAACACCGAAAGAATTTTTCAAATCGGACCAGTAGTTCCCGAGAATAGCGCGTTCAAACAAACAAACAGACTCTTCAGCTTTATAATATTAGTATAGATTACATAATAGAAAGGTTACAAGATTAACATTACAAAAAAAACGGCTAAATGCGAGTCGGACTCGCGCACGAAGGGTTCCGTACCATTAAAATGTTCTGCCAGTTAAAAGTAACCGAGCGTAAATTTTAATAAATATATACAAGACTTACAAAATAAACATTATACTCCTTTTTATGCAGTTGTGTAAAATTTTAATATAATAAAGATTAATTCTCATCTCATTTCAAATTATACTTAGAAAAATATTTTTTTATCGACGTTCAAGTTAAAAGCAGTCCGTCACTAAGAAAGTCGTAAAAAATAACGACCTTTTAAGCGACGAGTTTTTAAATTCAACTCTATCACTAAGTTCATAAAGATTAAATTTGAATTTCTCTTCAAGATAGTCTCGCTACATCACTTTATAGTCTCGTGGGGAGTGCGGTTCAATATCGCGTTCTAAATTCAACTTTATCGCTTAGTTCATAAAGATTAAATTTGTATATTTTCTCTTCAAGATAGTCTCGCTACATCACTTTATAGTCTCGTGGGGAGTGCGGTTCAATATCGCGTCCTAAATTCAACTTTATCGCTTAGTTCATAAAGATTAAATTTGTATATTTTCTTTCCATGATAGTCTCGTGAGGCCGCATCAATGATCGAGTACACACATGACTCGATTATTTCTCTTGATCATATCGCTAAACGATACATCGACGATTATTAGAAATTGCATTTAATTAGAAATGTACGTTAAAAAAATAAAAAAATATACACAAATGAAAGGTTATTCCATCTTTTTTAATATTCGACATGTTTGAATTGCTTCTGCAAGACTTGACAGTGCAAAACGGCATTTTTAGCGGAGCACTCGCAGACGTCCTTTCGATGTTTTACGAATACGCAGAGTGTTCGTAATCGATTACGCAAGTAGTTTTTATGAAAGCATAAGATTTTTCGATTCGAATAATCTTATACCTCGGCAAAAGGGGAAACGCCTGCGTGTGTTATCCATTACTTAATGATCTAAGGAATACTTTTATTTATTCATTTAAATCGTTATTATTTTCAAATCTGTTTGAGCCCTCATTCAAAATTTGCCAACTGTGAAGTGGACAATGGAGACACATTGATAGACACAAATTTTTTATTTGAAGATAATAATGACGAAAATAAGCAAACTGTAAATTATGTCTCCACACCATCCACTTCACAGGAAACTCAAGTTTCAGCATTCCGTGGGTCAATCCAAAATGCAAATGTAATTTTGAAAAAAGTAAAAGTCCAATGCTCTGCCTACACTGCAGGGTACATTTGCAGAAAAATGACCAAAAGTGTTAATAATTGTAAAAATTGCATGAAGAGCTTTACTAGTAAATCTACAGAGGATAATATTTATTCTTACATGCGCCACAGAGAATATAAACTTTAAAAAAATAGTAATTTAATTTATCCAAGTTCCAAACTTCTAGTGTTGTACAGGGAAGCAAGTTGTTTAATACATAATTATTTAAACGATAACTGTATACAAAACAAAATTGGGGCAAATTTAAGAGAAAAAATTCAAGATTTGGAGTTTTCCTGGTTAGGGTGTCAGAAAACACACAATATGTGTTTAAAAAAAATGTTTTTAACATATATTGTTAGGCTTCATGTCCATAACTGGAGCAATATTATAAATAAAATTTTAAAGGGAGCTATAGAGGAGAGATATGTGCAAAAAATGGCAGGAATCCATAAAATTGCTTTAATGAAATATAAAACAAATAAATTAAGAAAAAGAGCATTAAATAAATTAACATTGAAAACGAAATCTGTTTTATTTTTAATACCTATTCGCAATAATAACGCTTGGAACTTACTTAATATCTAGTACTTAGTCTGTGCTAGTACGTAGTATTTTTATCGATACAATGGGCACCTCACTAAAGTATCGATAGTCAGATATAGATATCGAACTGGTAGGCAACACTACTTTTTACTGTCAAAATTGATAAGGCTACAGCAGCGCCACAACTGGCCAACTGAAACTATGGAAAACATCACTGTCGCATCTGTTACGTAGTAACTAATACTTAATCTGTGATGAGAGATTTATCTTGGTGTGTGATGAGTGATATGATGACATTTGTGGTGAATAATATTTCCTTAATATTTCCCATTCAAGGTGGCAGGCATTTAATCGAGCACAATCTTCATCAGCTTTCCGTTAGTGTTATTAATTCACCCAAAATAATATTTGTTAAATAAATAGTATTATATATTTTTAAAACCGCATACGGCAAAAGAAGGGCAAAAGGGACTTGAGCTGGATTGTGGGTTGAATTTGAAATGACATTATGACAGTGACTGCTGACGGCTTACCTATTTGAAGTTTGTTATCGATGCTGATAACGTCAAGTCACAAGTGAATTATTAATATTTTCATTGTTATGTGAACTGCGCCTGAATTGGCAATTGGCATTTGGCGCAGTCTGTAATCTGTATCGGAGTTTGAAAGTGTAACGCGGCAATTTGGAGCACATCGTGACTTCAAATAAAAATCGTAATAGTGATACAGTGCACTGATAAAATAAATTTTGTTGTGTATTTAAACAATGGCCGAGAAGCAATTGAAGAATCGTGTCTGCATAGTTGGTTCGGGAAACTGGTAAGAATAAAAGATCGCGATTTATAATACTATAATTCACTGTTGATGTTCGTGACCCTGATGACATAATTATTATACAACGCATGAGAAAAATAAAATCGAAAAGAAAGCAAACAGTGTAAAGATAATACCGTTTTCTACAGGGGCTCAGCAATAGCAAAAATTGTGGGCAAAAATGCGGCTCGTCTTGCGAACTTTGAGGACAGAGTTACTATGTGGGTGTATGAAGAGATGATAGATGGTAAAAAATTAACAGAAATCATTAATGAAACGCATGAAAATGTGAAATACCTTCCTGGGCACAAACTCCCAGAGAATGTGGTAAGTAGTCTTTGCTTTTTTTTTTTTTGGTTATTATAAAGGAGGTTCTATGCAATTTTGTTAAAGTTACATTCAAATCAGTTGGACAAGACATGAAAGTTATTTTTATAACTCACTGGACCTCATTCAATGCCATATCTGAGCTATGTATATGCTAATTATATAATGAGTATAGCAACAACGGTATCTTAAGGTGACACTGTGATAAAGATGTTCCTTATTTATATTTATTAAGAACTAGCGGTCCGCCCCGGCTTCGCCCGTGGTACATGTTTACGTTATCTCTACATAAAAACCATCCTCGTACTTCAAGGAATATAATAAAAAAAGAATTATCGAAATCGGTTCAGCCGTTCTCGAGTTATGCGCTTACCAACACATTTTGCGATTCATTAGGGTTCCGTATTTTTATATAAGACTAGCGGTCCACCCCGGCTTCGCCCGTGGTACATATTTACGTTTTTCTCTACATAAAAACCATCCTCGTACTTCAAGGAATATAATAAAAAAAGAATTATCGAAATCGGTTCAGCCGTTCTCGAGTTATGCGCTTACCAACACATTTTGCGATTCATTTTTATATATAAAGATATAGAATATTATATAGATTTGTTTATTTAATTACAAAGATAGTGTTTAAGTACGATTATGTTGAAATTAGGTGTGAAGATAATGTTTAAAAAATTATTATTAAATGGGCTGAAGTAAGAACTTGATAACTAATATTATTGGAACTGCATTAAATACATAAAATTCTAATTCTTATTAGATTGGTTTTTAACCTTTCAAAAAAGAACTTAAAAGTTTATGAATATTGAATATGAATATCATAAAAACATAATTATGCTAAGCATGTTTACTTTTAATTATTTTACTTTTACTCCAGTTTAAACTGCTCTTGTTTTTCATAGTTTCAATTGGTTAATTGTGTAGTTAACAAGAAAATAACTCAGTGCTATTGAATAATTTATCAATTGATGTAACAAGTTTGTTTTATGCAGTTCCTACTAGTTGCAAATAGCATCATTTAGAATAGAATGGAATAGAAAACACTTTATAATGCACACAAAAATATCATTAACATAAATAATAACTTAAAGTAAATGTACAATTTGGCAGCCTTGATCTTAAAAGCGATTTCGTCCAGGCAACCTTGGGGTATAAGAAAAATAAATCATATTTAGTTTTGCATTGTTTAGAATATATTAATATTACTTGTACCTTCAAGTTGACTTACTTTAAATGTACATATTATAAGACAATCAATTAATGAGACTCTAAAATTCTTTTTTTCCAAAAAGATGATGTAGTAAACTTTTTCCCGATTAATTATTAATTATTTCTTAATTGTATATTATTTTGATAACAATGTTTATCTAAAGATTAATTATCTGTCCTAATTAAATTATTATCTGAAAACAAAGAAATTGTAATATCTAGTCTGCCTACTTTTAATATTTATCCTCCATTAAATTTTTGCTGGCCTGTCATGGAACTAACCATTTCCAGTCTCAATTTTATCAAATTTGGATCAGCAGTTTAGGTGTGAGGTGTATTTGTATAAAAAAAGATTAACACATATTCCATGTTCTGAATTTACATGATACATTAACTTTTGTGGTTTTGAATCTATTATATATTTTTAAAATATTTTATTCAATTATATTTTTTTATGTCAAATCCAACAAAAGAGAGCATACCTACAACTCACTTTCGGCAAGATAGTCGCTCCCCATGAGCATTTGGTGTGTCACGGAATCTGTTTTACTGTTTTTTTTAATTTTTTTTTATAATTTTGTGCAGGTGGCTGTCCCAGATCTAGTGGAAGCCGCCAAGGATGCTGATCTCCTCATTTTTGTGGTTCCCCATCAATTTGTTAGAACCTTATGTTCTACGTTACTTGGCAAAATTAAGCCTACAGCTGCTGCACTATCGTTGATTAAGGTAAGAAGATTTTTTGTTTTTATTACTTATAATTTTGCAAATTTCTATGAAGTTTTCGAGATTTTGACGAAAATAATAAATTAATGTTGCAACTTATAATGTAATTTGTAACATTAATTTACTAGTTAAGTACTTAACTCATTTATAATAAAAAAAATTAGTGCGTGTACTAGTGTACACACGTAAGAAGTGAAACTTCTTTATGACCTTATTTTTCAAAAATAATTTACTATATGCAACTTTACAGAAATACGTCGAATCACGCGTGGTAGGGATAAGAAAAAGATGGCGCGTAACGAAAAAATATTACACTAAATTTTTTTCCATCCCCGATAAAGAAGTTTCACTTCAATAATAGTTATTAGGTAAATTCAATTTCACCGTAAGATTGTAAAACATACAAATTTATATCTATGCAAGCAAGGCAACAGATTTAACTTTTACGATAGCATAACATATCCACTACATATTAAAACATACCTAATAATATTAGAATTTTACCATTTTTTATTTATTTTTGAGTTTGATTTTGTATCGTTATGGGCGTAACGGAACTTTACTATAAAAAAAGATTGGCATAACGAATAACGATTCATGATCGATACCTGATAAGTAATATTACGATAGGTTAGGTATTCATGTTTACATAAGATAATCTGTGGAATACCATAATTAAAACATACCTACAAATGCAAAAGTACGAATAAAAATATACGATGTCACCATTGATGGATGTCACAAAATCGCTCGAGTATGTGAATCCTAAATTAGTATCACAATATATTTTTATCTACGTTAAACAGTGATAACCAAATGGATACATTCGTTTTTGAGTAAAAAACGTACAGACCTATGTTGTTGTAATGAAAGAACAATATTGTCTCTACATTTGTTAATGTAACTGATTTCACAATGCAAAGTTTAATGAATTATTAATATAAAAAGTCCACAAACTCTTTTATAGAATTCATAGGTTTAACTTAAGTTCAACTCAATAATATGTTCGAAGTCCGAAGATGAAAGTTATTTCATAATTCGTAGGTCTTTGATACACTAAAACGTTTTAATCAGCCGTTTTATCGCGTCGAAAGGCCTTTGTACTCGTAAACAAAGTCTAGCAAAATGTGGATGATTAATTACCTGACGTAAACACAGTGTAAATATGTTGGTAAATATCAATGTTTTCGGAATTTTCACATACTTGAATTAATGACTGTCTAAAAAAAAATGTGTGCGTGTACTAGTGTACACACGTAAGAAGTGAAACTTCTTTATGACATTATTGCAACTTTACAGAAATACGTCGAATCACGCGTGGAAGGGATAAGAAAAAGATGGCGCGTAACGGAAAAATGTCACGCGTAACGAAAAAATGTTACACTAAATTTTTTTCCAACCCCGATAAAGAAGTTTCACTTCAAAAATGAATAATAAACAACATATTTTGAAATGGAATCACGTTAAATTGGGATGCTATTGTAGTAGTTATAGATAAAACATTGTGTAAACAGGGCACGTTATACGGTGTTGTGTATGTAATAAACAACTGAAATGAGGTTAATATCCATCATAATATAGTCCCGTAGATTCTCCCAATCCATGATCGACTCTTGCTATTTAACTTTTTAGCACGTTTTTATTACCTTCACCTGTAACTTTAGCCTCGATTTTGACTCACTTTTAACGGACTGATTTAATTCAAAGTTTGTACACTTAAGATCGGTGACATTGCAATAATTTCAAGAATTCTAAAAGCGTGTTTTTAACAAATAAAAAAAATTTTCTTAGTCATGAGTCGAATATCCGTCAGTTGACGAGACAGATCAAACTTGGCACACAAATGTTCGCGCCAAGTGTGAGATAATCATTTTTTGCAGCTATATTAACTGTACATGAGACTTGGCGTAGTGTGCACGTAACAGTGGCCTTGTGTCACGTGTCTCGTGTTCGTTAACACGCTCGTGTGAAGTGACGTGACACTTCCTGGATGCGTGCTTCGAATTGTTTGGGATTAGTACGAATTCTTGCTGAAATCAGTGGATTGTCGCCATTTATGTAGGACTTATAAGTGGGATTTAGAGGCTGCATTTTACGATGCATGTTTTAAGTAGAAATCTATCGAGGTATAATCATTCTGTACATATGAACGTAATGAATATTTCTCCTTAATGCAATCAACTAAAAATGAAAAAAAGTTGACCTTTTGCAACAATAGTCATTTAGGCACGCTATTAATAAACAATCTGCGATCAGTTTTATGATAAGTAACTGATTTATAGGCAATGCGTCATATATTCGGATGATTTGATTTATTATAGAAGTAATTTTTAACCAATTAGTTATGCATTCTTCCAAGAACATTCGCTCTCTAAATCTGTTAATCCATACTAATATTATAAATGCGAAAGTAACTCTGTCTGTCTGTCTGTTACTCAATCACGCCTGAACCACTGAACCAATTTGCATGAAATTTGTATTTTGATACCCGAGAAAGGACATAGGATAGGTTTTATCCCGGAAATCCTACGGGAACGGGTTTTTCTCTGAAAACGCGGGCGAAGCCGCGGGCGGAAAGCTAGTTCTTAATATATTCTTAATATAGTCAATATACCCTCTAGTTAAATTACAAGCTACATGAATGTTTGTTGGCAGGGCTTCGACATCGCGGAAGGTGGCGGCATTGACCTCATCTCTCACATCATCACGAGATGCCTGAAGATCCCCTGCGCGGTGCTCATGGGTGCCAATATCGCTTCGGAGGTAAAGTATTATATAATCTTATATATAAAAATGAATCGCAAAATGTGTTGGTAAGCGCATAACTCGAGAACGGCTGAACCGATTTCGATAATTCTTTTTTTATTATATTTCTTGAAGTACGAGGATGGTTCTTACGTAGAGAAAACGTAAACATGTACCACGGGCGAAGCCGGGGCGGACCGCTAGTGTGTAATATATTTGACTTATAAGCCAGTATATTGAACTTTAATCGTTTTATTACAAAACATGTTTGACTTTGTAGTCTGGGTTTAATACAGGTCAAGTTTTTCGGTAGGTTTTAAGGATCGGTTATTATTGTAGGATCACCTTCTGAGGGCTTGTAATAAGATGTGTAATTGGCTTATAATATTTTGAATGGAATTTTTATAGGATATTTCGTATTGATAATTTCCTACACTTGTGTTTAGGAAAAAACGATATACAATGTTACTAATAATGTTGTCTTTGTTTGTCTTACTATATCTGTATTTTATGTTTATTTCTGTGTGTGCAATAAAGATTTATGTATCCATCTAATGTTAAATTCCGGTAACCTTATGATATTTAAAAAACAAAACCTCCAATTCAAATATTGTAGCGAATTTTTAACGTAAGTTAATTAGGTACGTCTACGTAATTTTTAACGTTCTCACGAACGTTGCCCCAAAAAATTTTGTTCATTGCCATCGTACCTATTTAATCGTAATAAAGAGTATTATCAAAACTAGTTTCTAGGTGTTAGAAAAAAACAAATTTCCGTGTACCGCAACATAATTTCATTGGTAAATGTAAATATTTATGTTTTGCTAAATTTACGTAGTATACTGGTGAGCGGAATTATTACAAATGGAGCAAATAATTTACCTTCGTTGGTCTGTTTCTATTTATATCGCGTCACCTTGGCTTTTGCATTTAACAGCATTATATAAAGGGCTACAAGTCTTATATGTATTTGTGGTATACTTTAATTAAAGTGGAAATAGGTGTTTTTACATTTTCAGTTTTTTTATTATTATTTAAATATTGAGGTCTTAACTCTTAAGAAAGAAAAAATGTATGATCGATTAGTTATTAAAATGTATGTTCAATTTAAAGGTATTCGTTCTCGAATTCTTGAATATAAAAAAATGCAAATCAAAGTACAACTGCATACTATAACAGGAAAATTGTTCAAATTGACGTATAAAAAAAATGTGTGCGTGTACTAGTGTACACACGTAAGAAGTGAAAATTCTTTATAACCTTATTTTTAGGGTTCCGTAGCCAAAATGGCAAAAACGGAACCCTTATAGTTTCGTCATGTCCGTCTGTCCGTCTGTCCGTCTGTCCGTCTGTCACAGCCGATTTACTCGGAAACTATAAGTACTACAGTGATGAAATTTGATGGGAATATGTGTTGTATGAACCGCTACAAAAATATGACACTAAATAGTAAAAAAAAGAATTGGGGGTGGGGCCCCCCATACATGTAACTGAGGGATGAAATTTTTTTTTTCGATGTACATACCCGTGTGGGGTATCAATGGAAAGGTCTTTTAAAATGATATAAAGTTTTCTAAAAAACATTTTTCTTAAAGTGAACGGTTTTTGAGATATCAGCTCTCAAAGTCGTAAAAAGTATGTCCCCCCCCCTCTATTTTTATAACTACGGGGTATAAAATTCTAAAAAAAATAGAGGTGATGCATGCTAATTAACTCTTTCAACGATTTTTGGTTTGATCAAAGTATCTCTTATAGTTTTTGAGATAGGTTGATTTAACTGTAATTTATTATATTTGCTGCTACGGAACCCTTTGTGCGCGAGCCCGACTCGCACTTGGCCGGTTTTTCAAAAAAATAATTTACTATATATGCGACTTTACTGAAATACGTCGAATCACGCGTGGTAGGGATAAGAAAAAGATGGCGCGTAACGGAAAAATGTCACGCGTAACGAAAAAATTTACAATAAATTTTTTTACCAACCCCGATAAAGAAGTTTCACTTAAAAAAAAATGAAGCATACTTACAATTTCTTATTTTGTTAAAAATTATACAAATCACAGTTCACATCACTATATTTGTTTCATCGTGAATGTGCAATTAAAAGTCAATGATATCTTGTTATCAACGCACTAATTAACAAGCTTATGACTATCTCTAATTAATAATATAAATTGTAAGATTAGTCCGGCGCAGTTTGATATTCCTAACGATGAAATTTACAAAAATAATTGCGTAAAAACTGTATTTTGAGTAAATAACATTTTATGCCAGATTTCATGACTAACTCAAGTGCACCATTTGAGAAGTGTACCAGTTGCGAAGTGTAGGTACCATTTGTGCATGGTGTACAAGTTGAGAAGTGCACCAAATGCGTCACACCCTATATTATATAGGTAGTAAAAGAATAATAATTCATGGTATAATAGTTTTTATTATATAATTGTAAATTTAATATTAATTATTATGTACATATATAAAAATGTTTGCGAACCACTTAAAATAGTTTCATGAAATGTTCGTTATTGTTTCTTATAGGAATGCATACAAAAATGAAGCTAAATATTTCACTCTATAAAGAAAACAAAAAATGTTTATTTATATCTCTTCGCATTGTTTTGTTCTGACATTGTTCACACGAATATTAAAGCGTGGCCCATTATGAAGAATTTCAAACAAAATAAATAATTTAAAAAAGAAAAACTACAAAAAAGCTATGTTTATTACTATGCGAATTAGGAATTTCAAAGGCATATTTTATGTATCGAATGTCACTTAAAAATACGATTTATGTATCTTAACTTTTAACCATATCAATAACTGTTTATATACCTATTTTAACTTTACCTGAATTTTACATTATATTTAAATACAAACGTAATTGCTTTATTTAGATGATTGATTTATTTGAATTAACAGCTATGACGTCACAATATGGCGCCAATTTGATTTTCTGTCAATTTTGGGTACAGGTGGCTGAAGAGAAATTCTGTGAAACGACCATCGGTTGTCGGGATGTGATGCTAGCGCCAATGATGAGGGACATCATTCAGACGGAGTACTTCAGGGTGGTGGTGGTAGATGATGAGGATGCTGTGGAAATCTGCGGTGCTCTTAAGGTGAGGGTACATCTAGTTTGGGTACAATTGGAAGTTTGGGTACAAAGGAGTAATTAGGGTACAAATGAGTAGTTTGTGTACACACGAACGAATGAATGAACGGAATGCGATAAATAGGTTTAAGATAGACAAATGAATATACATGTAGTAGTGAATATTGTAATGCATGTATTATTGACCAATATATTTTAGTATTATTTATGCTATACTATATTATGTGGACACAACCCAATCTAATTTGATAGTAAAATTGCAATACAGTTTTTGAATACAGGCCTATATGAATTATTTACATAAGGCCTATACATACAATAATATCATACAGGCCTATTTGAATTAGCACAAAACACAGGAATACCATCCCTATGATTTAGGTAATAAGTGTTGTTTTGCAAATAATATCTCCATTTACCATCATTATCGGTGCTTTGATGGATGTTATCCATGATAAACGTTATTGTATCCTTATCGTTTCATTCTAATATATTTATTGTCCTGTCGTTAATGTAATACCTCATATATTATTATTTAAAAATGATTTATACACAGACTTTCCTCGTGATTAGCTATTCGTCCCGATGCCACCGCTGTCTCGATATAAGAAAAAATACAACCAAATAAGAAATACAGTCACTGATATAAAATTAATTAACAAATCATCGCGATTTCTAGTAGTGGTTTACTAAATTTTGGAGACATCTACCTAATGTACATTTTTTTATAAAGTTTATTTTACAAAGTCAGAGGGATCGGCTTGTTATTCAATAAAAAATGCTATTGACATCTCTTATAATCCCAATTAATGGCTAATCCCTGGCCATTCAAAGCAAATCAACGCTTCGATAACGATAAGACGACAATATAAACAACTTTTTATTTGTATAATATTACAAGTACAAGCAAATGATAAGTAAGTATCGTCTGTATTTACGCGTGGAAGATTCAGGTTTCAGTGTGGGCTCACTGTAGCTGTGGTATCGACTCATCGAGTTTAGCTTCGCTATCATTAATAACAAAGGCTTTGTGATGGCTGGAATGTTCTAGAGCTCTATTTCTATGGGAATTTTCTATAGTCCATTATTTGAATGTTCTGGACAAACCTAAAAAAATAAATAAATAAAGCGCTTTATGCAGGGACTATTGAGTATTCTGTGGTAGGGATCATACTTTTTGATGATTATTAAATTTGACTAATAATTTTATTTTCATTTAATTGTATGTTCTCATGAAAATCTAAATACCAATTACAGTAGTTATAAAATACCAATTGCGAGGTAATTAAACAAAATTATCTATTCGCTAATTAAGATAAGTAAATGATTTCATTGCCATGAGTGTATTTTATTCTAATGATAACTTTTTCAAATAAAGTTCATTCTAGTCTGTGCAATTTTTAATACTTTAAGTGAAGAAGTATATACCTATTTCCTTTATAGTATTATATGTTGTTGAAAACGAAGCAGGATCACGATGTTCTGTTATCTGTATAATTTCCATTTTTATATGATTTAGATACTTTTAAAAATAAAACATACTTAACGTGTCTTTTTTAATGGTGATGTTCAATGAATTAGACGTTGTAATCAATTTCTTTTCCTTATCGAAATACTAATTCCAATACCAATTATTTTATTCATTAAAATATTACACAAATACATACATTATACAAATAATAAATTATATATGTAAGGTTATTGATAACTTAATAAAATATATTGTTTTAGAACATCGTCGCAGTGGGCGCTGGCTTCGTAGATGGCCTAGGTTTCGGTGACAACACTAAAGCGGCGGTCATTCGTCTAGGTCTCATGGAGATGATCAAATTCGTCGATGTTTTCTACCCAGGAAGCAAACTTAGCACCTTCTTTGAATCCTGTGGCGTGGCCGACCTTATTACAACGTGTTATGGTATGTTTTTCGATGGCATTTTAATTTTGACGTCAATGTAGTGTAGAACATAAATTTTTTTCGAGCTATGTGGCGTCGCCGACCTTATTACAACGTGTTATGGTATGTTTTTGAATAGCATTGTCAATTGTGACGTCATCAATGTAGGGTAGGACATTCTTCGAGTTCTGTGGTATTGCTGACCTTATTTTAACGTGTTATGGTATATTTTTGTGTAGCATCAGTTTTGTGCATTAAGAAAAGGAGCTGTTGATGGATGGATAAGAGATCGTTTCGTTTTTCCTGAAAGATGGTTATCAAAACAAAGTTTTATCATTGGTAAGCCTAAACAGATAGAAACCAAATATTTTTATCGAAATTATCGGAAGAGTAAATCTTACACGGAATACTTCAGATTGCTTACTTTAACAAAATCTTAGCAGTATGTTGTGGTATCTTGAATACTTTCAAATATAATAATTCTTTCAAATTAGGTATACTAGCTAGGTGCCGCAGTTATATCCGTGGACAAATTCACGAGTTGATAAAATTTTCGTACTTATAATACAAGTATAGGTACATAAAAACAATAGTACGAAATTCCAGTTAAAACGATTCTATGTAACCGCATGACATGACATTTAGCAATGTTATTAGTATAGATAATCCCCCGTTATCGTAACGTGGGATTACTGACAAACTACATCTGTTCAAGGGCCTGATAATATCGTGTTTATAGCGAAAGTGCACATCGTATAATCCATACTAATATTATAAATGTGAAAGTAACTGTCTGTCTGTCTGTTACTCAATCACGCCAAAACTACTGAACCAATTTTCATGAAATTTGGTATGGAGATATTTTGATACCCGACAAAGGACATAGGCTACTTTTTATCCCGGGAAAATGACGCAATCCCGGAAATCCCACGGGAACGGGAAGTATGCGGGTTATTCTTTGACTGCGCGGGCGAAGCCGCGGGCGGAAACCTAGTAGATTATATAATAGAAGTCAATTTCTTTAGTTCGTTTCCTGACGATGATGTACTTGCCTTCTTTTGGGTATTAAAAGTTTACGATCAATTTTATGTCCTACTAGCTGGCTGTAATTTTGTATACAAATTTTGAAATTTATTGTTAGTTGAGGATTATTTATTAAGCTGCAAATTTCAATCCTCAAGAAATAATCATGTAAATTCACTTTTATATTTCATAAGCAACTTAAAACTCAAAATAGCAAAGCTTTCAAGAAATCATTAATTGCGTTAGAAAACCCCACGCAGAGTAACATCAATATAATTTTCACATTTAACCCATTGAGCCCCGAACGGCCCGATCGGTCCACGACACAATAGATTTTCTATTGTGTCTGTGATTCCGGGGCCTGAGTTAATAAACTTTTGAATTGTTGTCACTAGGAATACTCTCACGTATGGTTTAACAAGTCATTTCACGAAAATTCTACAGGTGGTAGAAACCGTCGTGTAGCCGAAGCGTTCGTAAAAACAGGCCGCTCTATCAAAGAGCTCGAAGATGAAATGCTAAATGGGCAGAAGCTGCAAGGACCGATCACTGCTGAGGAGGTTAACCACATGTTAGCCAACAAGAATATGGAAAACAAGTGAGTGATATTTAAAGTATTACCACACCCCGGACACTCCATACAAAATGATCGTTTTGACGGTCACACTGTAGAGACTGTAAATGTGTGTGTTAACGCTTTATGGTTGGCACATTTGTGACTAGCGTAAAAAAAAATCGCGTTTTTCTGATGAAATACATCCGTAAACAGCACAATATCTAACCATTTTCTACGAAAAACGATAATCACAAATCCAAAATTATAATATTACTTTAAGTCAATTTGATTGATGATGTCAATCTTCGTTGCGTATCGTCCTTGTAGAAAAATGTGGACCATTTTTAGCCTGATCGTGCGGGGTGAGGTAAGTGTTTAATTTTGGCGGGAGGCGGAGAGTGTCCGTTCTGTAGCGTTTAGCTACTATGTATTATGTATTCTGTGGTATTACTACAACATTATTCAGTAATATATTTCACGAAAAGACAAAGATTTAAAGACCTCTGATGTATAGGCATTTGACGTATAGACGTTTGACTTATAGACATTTGACGTATAGACGTTTGACTTATAGACATTTGACGTATAGACGTTTGACTTATAGACACTTGACGTATAGACGCTTGACGTATAGACGCTTGACTTATATACAGACACGTAAAGTACCTTTGACGTAAAACCGGACTGCTCGATCAAGAAGCATCTAAACGGGCAGATACACATTCTTGACAATTAGACTATGTACTGACGTATAGACATACAGCACGTATAGACTTGTTGTGTTGACTATGTTTTATGTTTTCGTTATCATATTTGAGAAATAAATTTTATGTCATTTCTAATAACATAAGCTTTCTAAAAATGTCCGAAATAATCGAATAAGTAGTCAGTCGTTGTTTTTTGTTTTTATTATAAAAACATAATTATTATCTCTATGTAGAACAAATTATTATCTTAATTATACTTAATAGTTGTCAACAACTTAAAAGCTGCGATTGCATCATTCCTTGTTTGTGTCTAAATATTATTACGATATTTTTTACTAATCACTTATTTTGTTGCTCATGATTATAAAAAATACTATCTCTTATATAAAAACAACAACAAAATGTACAGTGTGGAAATTTTCGATGGGCCTTCGAGGGAAAGTACTTGAAATACTGAAGATAGCAAATTTTGCTGAAAGGAAACATTCCTTTATTTTTAAAAAGAAACAGAACTGCATTCAAAGATTTTCGAAAATTCACTTGCATCGACAAAATTTCCACACTGTATATGCGACATTGACCTTAGGAGTTGTGGATGATCGCCAAGTCTATTTTTGAATAGTCTTTGTTTGTGTTACGTAGGTACGTAAAGCTGGCGATGAAAAATTAGCGAAATTAAAAAAAAACAACACCAGAATTTGTTGCTTATTTGTTGCTAATTAGTTGCTATAATGACGATTTTGTTGCTCAACCCGTTCGCTGAAAATCAGCAACAGTTCTAGCTTAACGTTAAGGTAGCGTGCAGAAATCGGAAAAAGGGATGGATCGTTGCAAAAATGCAGATGAATTTGTTGCTAATTTGTTGCTGCATAAAAACAGTAAAAATTTTGAATTTTTTTCATTGGCGCCAAAAATAACACTGGCCACGTCAACTTAATTGTCGATTTTCGGTAGTGAAACATAAAAAAAAATTTGTTGCTCCTCACATCGTTCACTGGCACAGTGTACAGAGCCAGCAACAAAATAGAAACCGGAAGTAGAGTTAATTTTGAAACCGGTTTGCTAGAAAATCGTCCACGCCAGCTTAACTGTCGATTTTCGGTAGTGAAACATAAAAAAAAAATTTGTTGCTCCTCACATCGTTCACTGGCACAGTGTACAGAGCCAGCAACAAAATAGAAAAAGGAAGTAGAGTTAATTTTGAAACCGGTTTTCCAGAAAATCGTCCACGCCAGCTTAACTGTCGATTTTCGGTAGTGAAACATAAAAAAAAAATTTGTTGCTCCTCACATCGTTCACTGGCACAGTTTACAGAGCCAGCAACAAAATAGAAAAAGGAAGTAGAGTTAATTTTGAAACCGGTTTGCTAGAAATTCGTCCACGCCAGCTTAACTGTCGATTTTCGGTAGTGAAACATAAAAAAAAAATGTGTTGCTCCTCACATCGTTCACTGGCACAGTGTACAGAGCCAGCAACAAAATAGAAACCGGAAGTAGAGTTAATTTTTAAACCGGTTTGCTAGAAATTCGTCAATTTATTCACTCTAATTCCGGTTTTTATTTTGTTGCTGGCTTTGTACACTGTGCCAGTGAACGATGTGAGGAGCAACAAATTTTTTTTTATGTTTCACTACCGAAAATCGACAGTTAAGCTGTCGTGGACGATTTTCTAGCAAACCGGTTTCAAAATTAACTCTACTTCCGGTTTCTATTTTGTTGCTGGCTCTGTACACTGTGCCAGTGAACGATGTGAGGAGCAACAAATTTTTTTTATGTTTCACTACCAAAAATTGACAGTTAAGCTGGCGTGGACGATTTTCTAGCAAACCGGTTTCAAAATTAACTCTACTTCCGGTTTCTATTTTGTTGCTGGCTCTGTACACTGTGCCAGTGAACGATGTGAGGAGCAACAAATTTTTTTTTATGTTTAACTACCGAAAATTGACAGTTAAGCTGGCGTGGACGATTTTCTAGCAAACCGGTTTCAAAATTAACTCTACTTTCGGTTTCTATTTTGTTGCTGGCTCTGTACACTGATCCAGTGAACGATGTGAGGAGCAACAAATTTTTTTTTATGTTTCACTACCGAAAATCGACAGTTAAGCTGGCGTGGACGAATTTCTAGCAAACCGGTTTCAAAATTAACTCTACTTCCGGTTTCTATTTTGTTGCTGGCTTTGTACACTGTGCCAGTGAACGATGTGAGGAGCAACAAATTTTTTTTTATGTTTCACTACCGAAAATCGACAATTAAGTTGACGTGGCCAGTGTTATTTTTGGCGCCAATGAAAAAAATTCAAAATTTTCACTGTTTTTATGCAGCAACAAATTAGCAACAAATTCACCTGCATTTTTGCAACGATCCATCCCTTTTTCCGATTTCTTCACGCTACCTTAACGTTAAGCTAGAACTGTTGCTGATTTTCAGCAAACGGGTTGAGCAACAAAATCGTCATTATAGCAACTAATTAGCAACAAATAAGCAACAAATTCTGGTGTTGTTTTTTTTTAATTTCGCTAATTTTTCATCGCCAGCTTTACGTACCTGTGTTACGTCACGAATTATTGATAAAACTAATTGCATAAGAAATGCACTGTGTTCAGAGAAATGTTTTGTATAGATATGAATTATCTTTGTATTGTATTTGATGATATAACCAATTTATTATTAATAAGAACATCTTTCAGTTTGTCTTTAGAACCAAACTATATTGCCTTCATTAGATTGTTTATACCTTATTGGTTTACTTTTAACAGGCATATAATTAATGCAATAAATATCTTTTGAGATTTTATTTATTTTATTGCTTTAAATAAGTTATAAACCATTAATTATTATAATAAAAAACACAATCAGGTGTTATTTAATACCAAAGTTGTAACGATAACGGTTTCAGTAAATATAATAATAATAATTTAAATTTAACATCAGGTATGTATGTAAAATTAGTATACAGGCCCGGGCAATGTTATACAATATAGTACTTGCCAATATTAGAGTTCTTAGCGCACAAAATAGCATTTATAATGCTGATATAAAAATATACAAGCTACCTAGTTCACCTAGCCATCTCTACTACTTTTGAAGCAAATCTCGCTTTTAACATGAAAAATTAAATATAATTTCATCACAGTACATGTTGATAGAATATCTACCCTTAAATTTACAAAACTTACGTTATGGATGGTTGATAAAATAATGACGACAAAATTAATTTTCTTCCCTTGAGTAAATGGAAGTCTTGCCAAGAGAGCTCTTGACGATGATTGATTGCATATTTGGCACAATAAACACGTTCAAAATGATTTGTTTACATTTTTTCTCTAAGGGTTTTTATACAGTACAATAAGAAGCCAAGATACTTCAGTGCCTTCGTACCACGATGTCTTAAAGCAGTATTATTTCGAGTGTGGAAAAATGACAGGTCGCGTCTAGCGCCATCACTCTCCTAAACTGGAAATAACACTGCTATACCCCCCAGAATTTATTTTCACAAACAATATAAGGTTAAAAAATTAAAAACGTGTCGCACCGCACACGTCTGAAACGTGTATGCTTTTCTTTTACTACGTTAAATATGACACGTAGCAAATAGGGCTACCCTTGCTTTGATTCAGGTATCTACATAACACATTGAAAACAAGCATTACCGTCACAAGATTTCAGCTATCACAATCATATTCATTGAAATAAATGCAATCTACATTAATTTCCAGGTTCCCCCTCTTCACGGCGGTATTCCGTATCTGCCGCGGCGAGCTGAAACCGAGCGATTTCATCGACTGCATCCGTTCCCACCCTGAGCACATGTAAGCGAACAAACACAACGAATTGTCTCCCTTCCTCCCTTTTAGTACAGCGGTTGGTAACCTTTGGCACGAGAAAAAAATATTAGAAATTAGTGTGGAAATTCGAAAACATTTTAAATTACATAATATTAGAATGTCGGTGATAGGATAAGATTGTCTCCCACCAAAAAAAGCGCAATGCAGCTGTAGTTATTACAAATAAAAAAAAATCTTACCGTGACTGCGCTAATGTGAAGAATAAATCGCGTTTAAAACACGTTCAAAGCTTATATTCTTACAAAAATTTTAAAAATGTTTGTGTACGTCACTTAGTAGGTGTTAATAAGTATCTATAACAGAAATAAGTATCTCTCAGTGTGTGCGAACACACGTAACAAAAATATTATTTTGTATACATTAATAAGTGGGTGTTAATATGAGTGTAGTATATATTCAAATTCAAGTAATGAGGCTCTAATACGTATTTATATTTGGATAGCATGATTTTCAAAATAAAAATATAGGTGACGTGTGAAGTGTATACGGAAATTGATCTAAAAATGTTCTAAAAATATTTATCTATGCCAATTGAAGATTATATTTGTTGTGTAAATAATATGTGATATATTTGATATGACGCGTTAAACCAAAGATTAGTTTACTTCAAAAGGAACCAAAAAATATCAAAGAAAAGAGATATAAAATATTACGATTATAAAAAGCATGAGGTGTGCGTAGCAGGATGTTTAACTATGTATATTTGTTTCTTTCTTATATTGAAATTGGCAGGAGGCTTAAATAGAGTGCAATATTAAAATAAGCTTAATTTTTCGTGCCAAAGGTTTTCAACAGCTGGTAGTTAGATGTAAATAACAGCTATGTTATGTATGTTATTATTTTATGTATGTATGTATATAACAGGGTGCTAGTACTTATGTAAAACCTATGTTGTGCGAATTGAGATTTTTGTTCGTATTAAGAGTGACCTAGGCTTTTGAGATTAAATCTTTAACAATTACTATTTGTTATTTTTATTTTGCATTCAATGTGTTTGTTACTTAGTTTATAATCCTTTTCAAAATTATATATAGCCTGGTCACTCAAGGTATAAAAAAGATTTTTTACTTCTGAATTTTAAACGAAACTCAAACTTAATTCGTTAATTGCGAACAAATTCAATTAGTATTAGTTTTAAATAAAATACTAACTAAAAAGGGAGATATTTAATATCCATAGATGAATTTTTAAAATAAATTAAAAGACAAAAATACCAACGAGTTAAATTTGTGTTTCCTTACAGCATCGTTATAACCCTATACTATATATAGAGATTATGTGACTAATATTACGTTATTAGCTTATAAATGATGTATTCTGACACCTGTATGTCATATCGTATATATATTGGATAGATAAGCTATCTGCCGAATTAGCTGAGATGACTTATCGAGTGCTAGATAGCGGGAAATATTGGTTTTTTGTTGTTTTTGACTCGTTGCTATGTTCTAGTACTACTTTGTATGATTTTTGGGTACATTGGAGTAAAAAATGAACTTAAAAGTAGGAAAAAAATAAAAATTCATGATTAGGGGGTTTATTTAATAGTTTTAGAACACAAGTTGGAAATACTTATGCAGTAAAGTTATAAATAAGATTACCAAAATTGAAAGGGTAAAATGGTCGTATAAATAAAGTTGGTACTTAATTGTAATTAAAAAAAAATGTAATGAAAAAGGGTTAAAAAGTAATAGATTAAATGTGATAGATCACTTAAAACTCTAAAATTAATGAGTACTAGAACAAAGCAACTATAGTTTGAGATTATTCGAGAATGGTTGACATCTAAATCTATCTTGAAAGAAGAGCAATTAAGAAAATATTTACTCAAAGAAATTCCTAAAAAGAACGTAATATTTGGTAATACACATTAAAAGTTATATTTACTAAAAAATCAAATATAATTATTTAGTACTTAGGTAAAGATACATTAGTTTTACCTTGTTATCATAATTAAGTAAGTAAAGTACATATATTTATATTCCTAACACTAGTTATAGCGTTGTTGTCATAGATTAATTAAACGTGTTTTATTAAATTGCATTTTTTTATTCCTCCATAGTGTATTAATGTTTTCCTTATAATAATATTCTCGGTTTGCAGATTCGCTCCTAAGAATATAAGCATTTACTAACTTTTTACAAGGAACGCTTTTTATACTGTTTGTTGCATGTTTTTTTTGCATGAAATCATGTTTTTTTAACATTTTTTAAATAAATTATACAATACAGATGCTTATTTATTTTTTGTTATTTGTTAATGACACTTTCATTAGTTAAAATAACTTTAATTTTGAGGTTATCCATAAATTATTTTATATTGGGACAAGAATGACAGTCCTTTTGTTCCTTTATTAAACTGTTAAAGTTCTGTTTAGCGTGTTCAGTTATAATGACAAATAATGTATCAAAATATAGGTTCTAAATTTATTATTTATGTAACCTCAAAATCAAACACCGTTCATGCAGTAATTGTTATTTAACCACCCTTTATAGGAGACAACTGGGGCCCAAATGTTCTCTGTGATACGAGTGAAGCGTCTGCGAATGTCCCGCCATTTTAAAAATCATTTCCCGCGCACCCATCTGTCAATGTCAAAACGTTTTCCAATGTTTTTTTTTATTATTTTTTGTTTGATAATGGATAATTAAGACTTACCTAATTAAAAATAATACCTACATTGTTTATTAATTAAATGATACTTGAATTTTTATTTAGTAGGCTGGAACAGTGGAAAACGTTATTTTATCATGAGCAATATCATTTCATTTATGTTCATGTTTTGTTTTTGTTTACTTTGCGTAGTTTATGGGGAAATGCAAAAAGCATTTTAATGGAGAATTAAATTAATGAAATAATAACATTAGTCATTAACTAAGGGGTAATTTTTAATCAGTGTGCAATGTGCCTGTAAGCTTAAATTTTATTCATGCATTTTTAATGGCGTCATTTATAGTTATTTCTTATGGTTTAATTTTTATTTGCGCACGCGGAATTATTATAAATGCTATCTCATTTTGCCGCTTATTTAATGCGCCGGGTTTCTTTTTAATCGAAATATGAATTTGCCTATACTAAAAATTACAGTTAAGTATAAAAAATGACTGAAACTATTATGACTGTTAAAATGGATGCATTTAGAAATTGGGTTGTAGAATTATTTACTTAATTATGTATTGGGGCAACTTTAAGTTGAGTAGAGGGTTAAGACTAGTCTTGTTAAAGGGTCTTTATGACATTTCGTTATATTAACAATATTATTGCCATCTTAGTGTAAGTTCTAAAATGATTAAAATAAAGCATATAACTATATGTATACATATCCATAGAATTATAATTATAAAAAAGAGAAAAATATGGGGCATTTGGGGTCCTTAATCTGAATTATATTTTTTTCATTTTTGAAAGTGCAATAGTAACTATTAAAATGTATATATAATATTTGTTTTTTTTTTTTCAAAAAATCTGTTATTATAAATAAATATTAATTGGCAGTTGTAAATTAGTTTTATGTCTCATTTACTCGCAACTATTTTAAAAAGGAAAATTAATTATGATATGAAGTTCATAATAAGGGAATCTTATAAGTTATATAAGCAGCATGAAAAAAAATCGTGATTAAAAGCAACATTTTGAATTCTGCATGTTTTATTTTATTAATACTCCCCAAAGCATATATCTTGTACAAACCATTGAAATTTGCCAAAATCACCATAAAAACAGAAGCCCTACAGTTAGACTGGAAATATTACAAAACTGAGGAAGGTATTCTAAATATCGTGCGCTGTAAAATACTTTAAAAATCTTACTTAAACCAACCGACAAATCGTATCAATATCGGAAGCGATATCGCATTCCCAGTCTAAATAAAAATACTTTTACAGGATACGAGTTGTTAGAAAATCTCATTGCAGTATTTGTTAGAAAAGGTAAGGCAGGCTTCTGTTTTGTCGCTTCGATGTATGTGAAAAAAAAAAAAAAAACAACTCTTGATGTTAGATTGTGTGGCTTAGATTAAATAAAGAAAAAAATGCTCTTTACAATTCAGCAGACAGTACACCTAATAAGAACCTATTGGTCGTAAAATGATCTAATATTTTTTATAGGCTTTTGCTAAGGACTTTTCTTTGGACTTATAAATAAAGCCAATGTTATTCTAGAGGAACATCAGCTAAGTTATTTTGAATATGTGTGGTATAAGATATGTAGACTTATTTCGTTCTGGCAACATTTATGAAAAATGTTGGGGCTGTACAGTAGAATGGGGCCCTTTGTAATTTTATTAACAAAGCTATATTGTATGTAAATATCCTTAAAAGTCATTGAATTACATTTAACGCCACTTGTAATTACTTAGTGGCATAATCAAAAAGAAAAAATAACTGTATACTTATGCCGAAAATATATTTGCAGTTTAGTCAAATAACAAAAATTAGGTACATATCGAATATCGGCTAAAAGTCAAAATGTGATGCATATTTTAGTTTATTCCTGTCTAAAATTAACATCCAAAATCATTGCATTTAATAACAAATTTTTGTGTTACATTATTGCATATAAATGTTTCCCAAGTGTTATAGATTAGAATTAAATATTAACAAACAATACAGGTAAGTGAACTTTAATATTTTTATATTGTATTCTGCCTAAACACTTTAAATGCCTAAATAATTTATTTCTGTTCCTGAGAATGCTATATTTCCAGTGAACTTCTTTTCTCTCTCTCACTCATAAAAAATGTAAATGTTAGAAGGATACAGCATGATTCCTATGAAGGGAACGAATCATAAATGGTAGAAATAGCAAATTACCTAATCTCTAGACTCTATTGTTTAGTATTTACTTAAATAAGTACATAATTAACACTTTATGTGCTTTATATTTAGTAACTATTAATTATCTTATTACTTCGATATGTAAATGTGTTAACAGAAGGCTTATATTGAAGGGAGAGTAATAAATGATTATCTTTTACAGGGTGAGAGTTTAAAGCCAGAAGATTCTATCCATGTATTGTAATTTGTACATGACAAGAGCATAGTGATTGTTTGATTTTACAGCAAGATGTCACAAGAATAAAATCCGGTGTTTTGTTGCAATAGCTATAATTTTTTTTAAATTTACACAATGTGTTTTATACAGGGGTTATAATGCTCTAACTATTTTGTCTATTGAAACACTGTTGTCTAATTATACGATGTGTGTAGTGTGCATATAGTGATATATACATAGAGGTATCATAAATAGAGAAGAGAAGACATGCGTCTGTCTGTAAGCGTAAAAAGAATTAGAATGAAACAAATTGCTTTTCTGTCTCTTTCAATAATTGCCCAACTGAGTTTGCTATGCTCTTTGTAAAACTACAAATTTGAAACCGGAAGGTTCTACGACTTTCTCATTCTATTCACCAAGGCACAGAAGCAGGCTTTTCAGGCAGTTCCACCCTTTTTGTAATTTATCTATGTCATATTGAGAATATATCAAATTTTATATGGCAACTTGTTATGTGCGAGGGACTCGAGGGAGGCAGTATGCATGGAAGAATGCGGTTTGTATGAATTTTTGGCGCGGTTTTTAAACGAAAAACCCATCGCAACGCTCAAGTAAATCTAGTATATTAAAGCAATACTATGTATTAAATTAGTAGGGTAGTTTAATTCCACGTGTCTTTAGTAAATGATGAATCCGAAACAATTGCTTTAAGTATGCTTCAACAGAAAATAATTACATTGTATTATTTACATAGTAAACCTCCGAACCAAAATCCTTTTATGTAAGAAAGAAGATATTATGTTTATGTATGTTAGGTTCATGAGATTTATTTTCTATAGATGTGATATATATATTTTCATATTTTATAAATAGTAATGTATGTATTTTTATCTATCTGTGTCATAGCTGTGTATTAGTGTATTTATTCAATATTTAATTAATACTTACTGGCGAATTTTGTTAGATTATGAGTTTTTAAAAATCTTGAAGTAAGTAGATTAATAAATATAAAGGGAAAAGGCCTTATTTTTTCGCACCAGTAATTTTAACACTTATTCCATACACTTGCCAAAAGCATGATTTAGAATTTACATATTAGAGTAGTTTATAATATGTTTATCTATCAATTGATGAGTCTGTCTGTATTGATATATACATCCCATATATACTTTATATTATTATGTACTTGATTATGTACCTAGGTTTGATGTTCAAAATCAAATATTATATAAACTATAAGTACAGTATATATTTTTATGTATCTTTAAGAAATGTATAATAATTTATTTATGTATACTATTTGAATGTGATATATTTATAATATTAGATGAGTTATATTAGTGTAAAGTTGTATGTTGTAGTGATTAGGCATGTGATGTTATTAAAAAACTGACTATTATTTCGATTTTTTAATGAATTTTGAATTTTAGTACATATATTGAACATAAAAAATATATCCTGATTGTAAAGAGTATATTCTTTAGAGTTAGTTATAAAAACTCTTCTTAGAGTGAGAGAGGTATCTAAATCTTTTCTATTCTATTTGTCTTCCGCTTTTATTAATTTGATGTTACATAATAATACCTATATCTCTTCTTTATACATATAAAATTCTCGTTTCACAATATTACCATACTCCTCGGAAACGGGTGGACCGATTGTCATAAAATTTTGTGTGCCTATAAGGTAAATCTTAGAATCAGTCAACACCCATTTTTCATTTTCATATGCCTAAGTGATAAGAGTAAGGCAGAACAACTAGTAATTTATAGAATTAAAACTGGTCTGATAAACTCTGAATGAAAAAAAAACAACATAAACTTTAATAACATTTATTTACTAAATCAACAACCTACTACATATTTTCTCTTATCTAAAGGAATATTTTTGATATAACCGTTGTAAAAATCAAGCGCCGTAATTTCCCGCTTTCCCAATATCCTAAGGGACTTGAAATAAATATATTTTCTGTCTTTGCATAGTATTTTTATGGCGTCGTTTTGTGTACAATATTCTAGTGAACCGATTGGTTGTGAATTTCGTTCTATATTTTCATCTGGTACAAGAAAAGCATTGAATAATTTCATTGGTTTGTCTCTGAATGTTGTTGTCAATGGATAGAGGCTGTATATCGCTCGATACAGATTATACACTTGCTTAGCTGTCATTTCTGACCATCTGACTTCACTGATTGTTTTGTTGATTTTCTTTGCTGAAAAAACAATGTTTTGGTTTTTGAAAATAGTTCAGTCCTACTACATATAATAATTATAATAAATGTGAAAGTTTGTTAGTATGGAGAGATATTTGTTACCCTTTCACAAAAAACAACTGGACAGATTAGGATTAAATTTTTACAGTATAATAAATATAACAGGTCATCAGAATTACACATGTGACATGAGCTATAGAAAGTGATAATTAAACTTGATATATGCAGGTCTACTAAATAACGTTTGGTTTAATATTTTGGTGAAGTCATAAGGATTGGGTTCAAATTCCATCTTATTAAAAACAGAAGAAAAGCAATCATTTTATTTTCAAATATATCTATACTAATATTATAAAGCTGAAGAGTTTGTTTGTTTGAATGCGCTAATCTCAAGTACTACTGGTCCGATTTGAAAAATTCTTGGTGTTAGATAACTCATTCATCGAGGAGGCTATAGGCTATATATCATCACGCTAAGACCAACAGGAGCGGAGCCACGCGGGTGAAACCGCGGAGCGTAGCTAGTAAAAATTGATTGTCTGTAAAGTCGGTTTCCTGACGATAGTTGAACGTGACAACGTCCGATTGTGCTTCTTTGTCGCTCGTTCCGCGCTCTCGCTCGCACTTCAAGCCTTACATGTAACGCCTCAGAGCAAGGTAACGCCGCATGAGTCATGTTTTTTCGTGCGTGCAGCCGGCTCTATCGAATTATAAGACGTTGTCACGTCAAAAATATTTACCATAAGTAACTCCTTCATTACTCTGTGGCTTTGCATTATCAAGACTAGTTGGTAATGCTCTCATACAGGCTACTAACATCTCTCCTCCAATATCTGATAGTTGTTTCGTTAATTCTGGTAACAGTATATCATTTGGTACAGGAACAATTTTTTGACTTATTATTTCACCTGTAATTCATAAAACTATATTATTTATTTATTTAAAGCATTAAAATGTGTTTGTTGATTTGAAATGAAATAATTGCATTTGTTTGTATCTGTTTCATTGATTGATTTCTGTGTGATAGATATGTCAGCACTCTTTTTATAAATCTTGAACAGAAAATCAAAAGGTCTTCTCAATTTAGCTAAGTTTGGTATGATATTATGAGTTTGTAGGTAAGTAACCCATTATTTTCACCTGATTTATTATTATACTAGCGACCCGCCCCGGCTTCGCACGGGTGCAATGCTGATACTAAATACACTACAGAAAAACTTTTAACGTTGTATATAAAAACATAGCGGCCCGGCCGGCCGGTACCGCCGCAAACGGTACGTCCCGCAATTTTTAAATCTGTAATATCTTCGAAAATATTCACTTAAATCATTCGGTGTAAAGGGCCATATTGATCTGTATTAAATGAACAATGTATTCAAGGTATTTAATTGGTTAAGGATTAATGCTGTATTGGTTAAAATCGCTTCGAAAATTAGCCATTATTTGTCGTAAAAAGTAAATGACAAAAAAAAGTTATTGTGGGTTATCCATAAGAGATAGACATATGCCATCGCGAACTTTTCTGTAGACCTTTTCAATGTGTACAATACTTAGTACATTATTTTGATAAAACTCGTAGGGTTCAACCTGCGTTTGCAATGTAAGCGGAAGAAATGTAATTATTTACGACATCACATTAGAAACCTCAAAAATAACAGTACTTCTCCACTATTTAATGGATGTTATTATACATATAAACCTTCCTCTTGAATCACTCTATCTATTAAAAAAAACCGCATCAAAATCAGTTGCGTAGTTTCAAAGATCTAAGCGTACAAAGGGACATAGGGACATAGGGAAATAGGGACAGAGAATGCGACTTTGTTTTATACTATGTAGTGATTATAAAGTAAACACTTGGAAATAAAGAAAATTTATCACTGAAATAGATTTAGACTGCATATACACAAGGAAATAGAATGCTTCAATATTTATTAATCATACTAGCTTCCGCCCGCGGCTTCGCCTGCGTGGTGTTTTGATAAAAGGTAGCCCATGTTCTTTCTCAGGGTCTAAAGATTGTCTGTGCCAAATTTTCTTCAAAATCGGTTGAGAGGTTTAAGCGGGAAAGCGAAAGACAGAGTTACTTTCGCATTTATAATACTAGTAGGGATTTAAATACATACCAACATCAAATTTATCTGGTTTTATTTTCATTAGCGACACACCAGCAACTTCATCGCCATTTAACAAAGTGTGGATGATGGGAGCAGCTCCTCTCCATCGAGGTAACAGACTGGGATGAACATTGACCATACCTCTGTAAAATCCAGATAAAGCATTTAAAAGTATTACCACTATCACTATTTTACAGTTGTAAGCAAATTGTCTTTTGTAAAATAATTGTTAACCTAATTGATTTAAATGGTATGCAGATATTAACTACATTATATATAAAAAGACGTGTGGCACTCGAGGACTGCCGCGGTAAAGCTATTGCATGCTATGCCTTCAAGCCACACCTCCGAGCCCGTCGGAGTGGGGAGCATAAGGTTCTTCGTTACGGAATTTCTGGATTCGGTCCCCGCGCTCATGGCCCGCGATGGAAGCTATGCAATAGCTTAAAAACTACTACTTGAACTCGAAGTGGGTTCTTATACTATGTTAGGTATAAAAGTATAGTTAAATTAATAGATACTTACAAAGGAAATTTATCAAGAACATCCTTTCTGATTAAATGTCCAAATGCAACTATTAAGCCGATATCGTACTCGGCATTTTGAATATTTAAGTTTGGCCATTGCAATATTGGTATTTCTTCGCTTTGTGCAAATTTTTCTATTGTACTCTTGTTTTTTGAACTATTAGCAGTTACTAGATGTAGCCGACTTATTACTTTTTCTGATTTCCTGTAGAAAACTGTTTATTATAGTGATTTAATGTAAATAATGAATCATTTGCTAGGCAGTAGTTATTTTTACCTTAAAGAATTAATTTTCCGTAAGCTGCTTAGTCCAATTTCGTCAGAACCAAAGAACAAAACATTATATGAGGTTTTGGTGGTAAATTTTTGTGCATTTATACATTTTTCACTAATAAAAAGGATTTTTCGTCTAAGCAAAGATAGGTTATGTACAACAAATGTCATTTTCTGTTATGGCATAGTGTCAAAATGACATATGACCAGTGCTGCCAACATAATAAGAAGCCATGAAAGCGTTTTTCCCCGAGGTTTTTCCACTATGATCTAAATTTTCACAGACTACATATTAGGTACTTTTAATAATATAATCTGCAGCTAAATCCACAATATCTTCATAGTTACTTTACTCAATAAAATATTATAAAATAATGTTTGTTTGTTTATCTATCTTTCACGTTGTTACCGAGCGATTTTATATTTGTGGATAAAGTGTGTCTGGATAATTGTTAGAAAGCTGGAGTTATACGGTTTACAACACGGTGAAACACCTCATTCCGGTGGGAATTATTCTTTGACCAAGCAGCTAAAGCCGCGGGTGGAAAGCTAGCTTATTCTTAAAAATTTTATGTTCTTACCAAGTCTACTACATTTTAATTTTTAATATGACTGTCTTTATATTCTTAATACTTTAGAGATTAACATACTCTCAATTCCTTGTGCATTCATGAGATGATACGTGAGTTCTGTACTGAGAAAGTATGTACATAATATACAGGGTGTCCCAAAAAGTAGTGATGAACGGAAGCTGGGAGGTAGAGGACCTAGAGAGCTATCCGAATCACCCCCATGTATGTTATGCGATTTTTCGTATTTTCGGAGTTATGACATTTTTTTCAATTTTTCATCTATCGCTGAGTACGATAAGATTTTTATTTATGGTGACGTGACTTATTGCGCTAGATGCTTGATTTTTTTTTGTGTGGTAAGCTGAAAGATAGGCCAATTCAGTATGGTAACATTTACTATCGTTAGATCTTCGAATGGAATAAAAAAAGAATTAAATGCCAAGAAAGATAAAATTACCCAGTATGTTCACAACTTCAAGGGCCCATAAAAAAATAAAATCACATAAAAAAAGTTTTCCATTTGGCTTTTAAAAACTCGCTCTATCTATCAGGTAGCTACCCTAAAAATTTCATTTTATTATTCAGAAGGCTTCAATCGAAAAATTTAAATCTAAATGTGGTAAGTGCAAAAATTTTATTAACATGATGATCATTAAAACCAAATTAAAACCCATAAATAGGTGTTTAATTACCAGAAATTTTTAAAATAACCCCGCTGTTGCTCAATGCAAGTGCGACATCACCGTAAAAAGTTGTCTTTTAAATGTCTGAATGCCCTTTTATCATTTTTAATGGTTTCTTCTGCTACTATGAATTTCCGGGTTATTTCGTCCAAATTGTAGCATTCTCTCAAGTAGCCGAGGTCTTTTTAGTATCCCCATTGAAACAAATCAATGGGGTTTAGGTCGAGGGACCGTGCAGGCCAGGCTTTAAGGCAGGCGTCACCAGCGCATGCGCAGGCTGCAACGACCAATCCATCTTTCAGGGTATCTTTGCCCTTTAGCCTGGCCTCGACGGTCCCCGGACATAAACCCTATTGATTTTTTTCCGTGGGGATACTACAAAGACGAGAGACTGCCACAATTTGAACGAAATAACCTGGAAATTCATAGTAGCAGAAGAAACCATTAAAAATGATAAAAGGGCATTCAGACATTTAAAAGACAACTTTTTACGGTGATGTCGCACTTGCACTGAGCAATAGCGGGGTCATTTTAAAAATTTCTGGTAATTAAACACCTTGTTATTGGTTTTAATTTGTTTTTATTAATCATCATGTTAATTCAATTTTTGCACTTACCTCATTTAGATTTCAATTTTTCGATTGAAGCCTTCTGAATAATAAAATGAAATTTTCAGGGTAGCTACCTGATAGATAGAGCAAGTTTTTAAAAGCCAAATGGAAAACTTTTTTTATGTGATTTTATTTTTTTACGGGCCCTTGAAGTGGAGAACATACTGGGTAATTTTATCTTTCTTGGCATTTTAATTCTTTTTTTTATTCCATTCAAAGATCTAACGATAGTAAATGTTACCATACTGAATTGGCCTATCTTTCAGCTTAGCACACAAAAAAAATCAAGCACCTTCCGCAATAATTGACGTCACCATGAGTGAAAATATCACCGTACTCGGCGATAGGTGAAAAATTGAAAAAAACGTCATAACTCCGAAAATACGAAAAATCGCATAACATACATGGGGGTGATTCGGATAGCCCTTTAGGTCCTCTACCTCCCAGCTTCCGTTCATCACTACTTTTTGGGACACCCTGTATAATTTAGTATAATTTAAAACCAAGGTTAAAATAAAAGACGGTGCTTTCAATAAAACTTCTATTTATACATGTCCAGAAAAATAGACGAGTCTCTAAATAGAATTTAAGGGATAACATTTGGATAGTAGATTGATATTTTTATAACTATTTATTTAAAATTCAGATGGCATAACATTTATTTTCGTTTTTCACTAATGCGATTATTATAGATATATCTTAACATTGTAGATAGATTTTTATTAATATAAACACACAGTACGGAACTTTTTTTTTAAATATTATGTATAATGCTTTAACTATGTTATGTATATTTCCAACAATTCCAACAGATATAATGCATTAGGGTCGTTCTCAATGTTATTCGTGGATCATTTGATTTTAAGTATTTACTTAAATAATATATATTATGAAAATGTATTACATTATGGAATAATCATCAGCTACGCATTTATTTGGCATTATTGTGGCCTTTTTTCAACCGTAATTACCCCAAAGCATAATACCTGGTAGGTACATATTTGAATATATCGAACTACAGATATTACTTTAAAGTTTAGAGATCACTTCTTTATATTCGTGCATATTGTACATGAAATAGAAATAGAAATAAAACTTGTAGCATAAATTCAAGCACTGCTAAACAACATACATAGGTTTCATAATATAATTTAAATCTTTATTTTTTTAATTAGCAAAAATTTCTTTATATATAATATATAAGGATAGGGCGTATTCAGAAAGAAAGCTTGAAACTTATAAGCGCTTATCGGCGCTTGTCATGTTCATATATTTTCCTGTCAGTGCTGTCAACCCGCGCAGGAAAATATATGAACATGACAAGCGCCGATAAGCGCTTATAAGTTTCAAGCTTTCTCTCTGAATACTCCCATAGTATGTTTGAGAATGAAATGTCTATTTGATACATTTTTTTGTTTTAACGGGTGTGAAGACAGATCACACTCATAGGTAAGGATTAAACAATTATGAGTAGGTACTACATACGTAGTATATTATTATTAGTCTGTGGTACTACAGTTTTTAAAAACGTAACTTATTTTGAAATGGGTTCTTTGGCTATAAGGATAAATCTTCAAATAATATTTTGTAATATATGTATATTATGTTACATTAAAAATAGCCATCAAATTTTAAATAAAAAACAAAGATATAAAAATATAAGATTTACTTAGAGTTTATAAAGAAAAGTTTATATTCGAAACAAAAACAAATGGAAAAATGTTTTGTAAAATTAATTAGAATAAAATGTCATTTTATACAAAGCCGGAAATAAATGAAGAGTGAGATCGTGCTTCGTATGTTTCCATACATAGAAAAATATATCTTTCTACAACTATATTTTCATAATTAATGGTATTTATCTATTAAATTCTATAATCTCATGAATTCCGCGATTAGTCACCTAGAAAAGTTATAAACTCAAGAAATTTACTCAATTATTATCACTAGATATATTAAAACATCAATACTTGTAATTAAGACGAGCTTTTTGTCGACTTTCGGCTGAAACTTCTCGTCTTGGTAAATTGAGGTTTTGTGTACCAAGATGGGGGACTAACCACATCCTCCTCATAACTTTTCATGCTCACACTCCCCAATGATCTTTGCGAATTCTGTCGTTGCGATATCTTAGACGAGACTGTCTGCACAGCGTTACCCTTCACCTCGTTATGATATGGAATGTCTCTCATTTCGATAACCTCTACATCCGTGTCGCTGAGGTCTTTACTCACTCTATGCACTTTACTAGCATCCACAGAATATCCGACGCTTTTGAACGTTCCAGTCATTCTTCTTGATTTGTCTTTGAAGAGCATCTTTTGCAATTCCTTCCGGAACTTGGGATGTGTGATGATGTAAATAAACGGATCGATACAGGCAGCCGTTTTGCAGAATAAAGCGGGAATCATGGAAATAGCTGGTGTAATGGCGTCTTTGAGGCCAAATATGCCTAAAAGAGTTACTATAGCGTATGGAGTCCAAGAAACAAAGAAGAGAGCGATCACAGCAATAACAAGGCCGGCTAGTTTAATTTCTGCTTTGCGTTTCGTGTGCTCCTTAACATGACGAGAGGACATTCTTTCTTCTTGGTTTTTGCTATTCATATTTCTGCTGCCAACAACGATGCGAAGTATTCTCGTGTAGCAGAAGCAGATGATGCAGAGGGGGCCGAGCCAGGCGGCGCAGAAGAAGACGAATATGAAGTATCGAGGCGGCAGTTCATCTGTGAGATAGTCGAAGCTGCAACTGGTTAGGTAGCCTTCTGGCACGTAGTGTCCATAGCCAATGTCGAGAGCAGGTATTATAGAGAAGATTCCTGCATAAATCCAGGCGCCGACTGCGAATAGGCGAGCTCGGATGGCTGTTAGGGCTCGGAGGGGCTCCAAAGGATGGACGACGGCCCAGTAGCGGTCGAGCGCGATAGCGGTCAGCGTCGCGATGGATGTGGTGCCGCTTAAGCCCCCCACGAAACCGTAGATCACGCATCCTGTAACGAAGATAACATTAACATAAAGATTAAAAAACAACATGTTTTCAATAAGGCCAAGTAGGCCACATCGCCGCTTCCCATCAGGTGGGATTGTGGCCAAACCTCTGCCTATTGTTAATAAAAAAAAAAAAAAAGTTAGACATGTAATAAATCGAAATATTGTTTTCGTCTCTCTATACTCTAATATTATAATGAATAAATTTTCTTTCTTGAAATGTGTTTTATTGATGTCTGAAAAACTTTATCTATAGGAACTTAGTTGATGAGTCTTCTTTGCATTGTCAGATCGAAACAATACCCGGAGCAGAGTACATGTATATCAAAACTCAGGATCTTTACGTTTAGAAGAAAGTTTAAAATATAATTAATGTCAAACTTCGTGAATCTGTTACCTTTGAGCATATTAAAGTTAATAAAAATTAATCAAAATATCTTATTAAGTAACCTAAAGTTGTAAATTATTTGAATACAAACTGCTTTGAAATTATAGAACACTTCGCTAACATAAAGGTCTTGTGGGAAATTATACATCCCGCAAAATGTTAAAATTGAATCCGGTTCCCGTGGCGGGAAACTAGGGCTACGTATTTCTGTGTAGTATATTCCGTGGTATAACTATCGATAAACTTTGGCCTGGTCGTACCCTTTTTCGATGGAGGAATTTCACCTTCCTTCCTAGTTCCTATACATTGGTATTTGAAATTATGGCGTGTTACCGAAATGTTTAAATTATATAAAAACTATAAGAATACATGTAAATGCTGCGATTATTCCTAAGCCATAACATTATGTTTAAAAGTTTAAAATAGAGCTTTTTTTTACAAAAGTGCTTATCAAAAGCAAATAGTCGGTGTTTGAATTTAAAGAGTTTTTAAATGTTTGCCAATTAGTCATTACCTGTTTTGCCCAGCGCTGGGCCGAGGTTAAAGGAATTAAAAATAAAAATCGGTGTCTTTGCCAGCATTATGAAGTCGCTGAGAGCGAGATTTGCCACCAAAATGTTGCCTGGGGTACGAAGAGATCTGCATCTGTAACAATATAAATAATAATTAGTAATTCATAAATAGTAATTCATTATTTATAATAGAAAATTCTCGTTTGACACTCTTTGTGACGAAACTTTTCCATAACGACGACCGATTTTCGGGACTTTTTTTTGTGTAAAATCAAAAGCTCTGAGAATAGGCAGCCATAAGTATATCCTGTTACAACCATCTCTGCAGGTTATATTCCCTGTCAGCTTCTTTAAAGCTGTGCAGTTTATCATATTAATGTAAAAGAACTCAATTTTTTAAACATAAGAATTATGTAAGTATAGCGTATTCTATAGATAGGTAAAATAAGTATAACTTAAATATGTTTATTGATTTAAAGGTTTTCTTATTTATATCTAGGAGAATTTAATAACGTCAAAACAATGCAAATTTTCCATTATTCCTTAACCCTCAAATTTCAGAGAAACTTTAGTTAGATATCAAAGCAGCGGAAACTAGAAAGTTAGATACAGTATAGAGCAATATAAGCAGCACAATTATATTATAATACAATATATAACAACATAATACATTATACAGTCTTTTATTTATGCCTCAATTAACTCGTTTACAAATATCACTAAAATTTTATAATGAGACTCATATGAAATCCATATTAAATATTTTATATTTGTTCTAGCTTCATAAAGAAGTTATTTCACTGAAATGAAATTTGAATTTACTATCTTCACCTCACGTAACTCATTACGAAAACGATAAAAACCCAAAATGTATGAAAACATTCGTTTGTTTACAGAATTCTTAAACGTATCGTTACATTCCTTCTTCATCCAGTCTTTGAAGTCCATTGAAAAGATTCGTCAAAAAGATTTAAAGATACAATAGTATTTCCTGGGTTGTGATCTACAATTGATATTTATTGGAGCATCTTGACATTATACAATAATATCCGCTTAGCCGATTGATTTGTAATGGTGAAGACATCTTTAGTTTTTCCCTTTGTGATTTTATATGTTATCAAAAGAGAAGTGGCTACTAGGAAGTTTCATTTCTATTTTATCGTGATTTTTTATTTATAAAAAATTGATGTTTTTTAAACCCTCAATCTCAATTTTTCTCACACCAATAAATTATTATTTAATCTTAACTCTAACAGTTAGAAATATATTTATGATACGATAAAAAAATGATATATTTATTATATAATTTATTTTCTTTCTACACAACAGTGCTTTAATTTCCTCCTACAATTTTATCTATCTGTCTTTACACGAAAATTAAAAATAGTCGATTTAGTTCCAGAATCAAAATAACATACGTTCAGGAATTTACATGTTCCGTGTTGTATAAACGAAATTAGCGTAGGTCGATGTAAATCTAAAAAAAACACACTAACCTAGATAGAATTAGCAATGCAAGAAGAAAAAAAAAATATTTGAAAATAGAATATGTATTAATGATTAGGACTATTCATAATAAATATAAGGCGAATCAATACAAAGCGAGCAGCCTCGCGCAGCATTTTCTACGTAAGTTAGAAGTGTGGACATGGCTCGGCCGATGAAAATGATGACACAAGGATGACACGCTTTCCTCGGAACCTATCGTCAAGCTGCTTCGCGCAGCAATTGCCTCGCGAGGCTGCTCGCTCTGTGTAGAACCCGCCTTAGTGGAAATTTATCATTTTTTTAAATAAAGCATAAGCTCAGAGCATAAGAGTTATGATCATTGACAACCTGTGTCACAGATAACAAAGCTTTCAACAGATGCAGAAATTAAAAAGAAAAAGTCATCCAGTAACTTTTTATTTATCACTGTTAGTAAAATATGTATTTTTTTAGAATGTTACATTATGGTTAGGGAGCCAGGTGCAAATTTGGTTAACTATTTCCTCTCAAGAGATAATTCGTCAGACGCATGAGAGTATAGTATTATAAAGCCTCGTGAACGTCAGCTGGCGCTCGGTTGGGGGGGTGAGCGGTTGTAGCCTCCCACGCACATAGGAAAAAAAATACATTCATTCATTCATTTCCTCTCAGCTAAAAATTTGTCAAATTGTAGCTAACCCAATATCTCAACGAAAAAAAATAGTCAGCTGGTTACAACATGGTGTATTATACGTCAGCTGGTGTCTCGAACATGAAAGTTAAATTTAAAGAAAAATTTATTTTCCGTTATTTCCTCTCAAACAAAAATTTACCTGATGATAGCTTATATGTAACTGTGGATAAATATATATGTCAGCTGGCTGTATCTTGGTGGAAAAACCGTCAGCTGATACGGGAGGCTACAACCGCTCTTCCCCCCAACCGAGCTCCAGCTGACGTTCACGAGGCTTCATAATACTATACTTTGATGCATTTTACTAATTACCGCTTGAGAGGAACTTGGTCATAAAATCTGCTGCTGGCTCCCGGACCATTATGTTCGCTATTAGTATACATTTTTATCTTTTACTCTTCAATCTCTTTATTTTTATACTAGCTGTTGCCCGCGACTTCGTCCGCGAATAGGTCGTTTTTCGTCATTCGTCGTTTAAAAAAAATACGTGACACTTTATTTTTGAATGTTCTTAATTATTGTCTCCTATAAAATTTAACTACTTGCATTAAAATTGAACACTCTGATAAGAAAATCTTAAAATCTGAAAAAAACATGAATGAATGTGATTTAAATTCTACATTACTGATGGTTGCCTGGAAGAAATGGCTTATAGCCATAAGGCCGCCCACTGTATGCCGATTGTATCTTTTATTTTGTGTCGTCTTAATCTTGTATTTCCTATACAGTGAAGAATAAATAAATAAATAAATAAATTACGTCATCAAATATAATTATCAAAATATAATAATCTAAATTTAATGTAGATTAACAGTTTGAGCACACCATTATAGAATATGTACTTAAGTATTAAATTACGTTAGTTAACATAGTAACTTTACTAAAAACACGATGACTTTTTCGCGCTCGGTACCACAAACTAAGCATGTTTGTGGTAAGTGGCCCGCGTGACGCGTCACTTGACCCCCCGCGAGTTCCCCTCCGTTGCTATGCGAAAATACATTCGTTGCTCTATTTTAGGAAAAATTTGTAATACTGTGGCCTGGGCGTTATAACACGTCCAGGGAGTTCCTGAGTGCCGATATCACCATCTTGAGGAAAAGCTTATAATGTCGATTTAAAACTGCATACATACGAATTAACCTGTTCTAAAATTGTAAAATGAGTTCAGTTTTAAATTTGAGAAATATTGATTTCTTGTTTTCCACTATTCGTTGTAGTCGAATACAAAATATAGGTATTTAAACAAACTTAGGTTGGCCTACAGGCAAAAGGGATCCTATCAAATGGTAAACTTGACCTTGTATCTTAAAAAAAGCATGAACGGACCTTCTGATAATTATTGAGCACCAAAGGATCATTTGAAACGCGCTACTATAAGAGCGAATATTGTCTAATAACAGTTTACATTGCACAGTTCCTCTAAAAGTAGTGATTTCAAAGGTTCCGGTGTATCTTCAAATGAAAGCCGGCTCCTTACTACACCTTAAAGCATTACAAAAAGAACATACTGCGCCTTTACAGAAGATGATCTGTAATCAATTGTGAGGTTATAAGCAAACCTATATTTGTCAGACCACACAGCACACCACCGAATTCGTAGATTGTTTACCTCAAGTCATTAAGACTATGACGAAATCTGTCTGCAGTAAGACGGGCCTCTCGCTATTCGTCCGTTTCCAGAGACCGAATAGTTTCAATTCTTAATCTTTCATTAAACAAACTTATTAATCGTTCTTGTCTCATATAATTGTAATATTCGCGTCCCTACTCTAGTCATTGCTTATACTCATGTTCATCTTCAAGAGATCGAATAATATTATGATGCACCCTATCATTTGTCAAACGGTCTTCATATTGAGTAAAGTTTCAGATTCTCGAGATAAAATATGACTGTCGTGATCAGTAGTGAGACGTAATTCCCTCTCAGTGAGGGTTTCGGTCTCACGGGATAGTACAATATGCCGTTTGCGATCAGCTGTGAGACGTCATACCCTCTCAGTGAAGGTTTCGGTCTCACAGGATAGTAGGGGAGACCGGGTTTGGTTGTCTCACGGGTTGGTCGTCACAGCGGTCTTAACATAAAACTGAACTATCGAATAAGTCTGTTGAACAGCGTGGCAAGAGCGATACAGTGACAACGCTTTCCCCACTTCGCGTCAGACCGCCCTGATCTGCCGTGAGGGCCTCACACGTGTTTATTGTTTCCGCACAGATTTTTTATGATATGAGGACCGAATATGCTCCTCATAACATCACTTTTTGTGAACGAAACGACAGCGCGGTTTAATTTAATGCCAACACCATTAGAAAAAAGGATTATTATTAATTGTGAAAAAATATCATGATTTACACTATTAAAACTCTTTTAACATAAAATATAAGTCTGTGAGTGTGTAAAAATAAATCCAGCTAATTACACATCAAACTTATGTTTATAATTAGGTATACGATAATTACCAAGCAATAATAATACAGATAAGCAGTGGTGGCTCAGTGGTGAGACCTCGGACTTCGAATCGATAAGTCCGGGGTTCGAGACCAGGCGAGCGCGCAGGAAATAAATTGATTTTTCAATTTATCTGCGCATGTTGTAACATCCCCACTGCTCGAACGGTGAAGGAAAACATCGTGAGGAACCCGACATGTCGAAGAATAAAAAAGTTCGATGACATGTGTCATCCGCCAACACGCACTTGGCCAGCGTGGTGGATTATGGCCTGTACCCTCATAGGAGGCCCGTGTCCCAGCAGTGGGAACGTATATGGGCTGATGATGATGAATAATACAGATAAATACTGAACTTAAGTAGGTATAATAGATATTAAGTAGTATTAGTTAAAATATACTTTGACTGTTAGTCAAAGTTTATTTTTACTAACAACATGTAAATGAAGAAGAAATAATAATTACCAACGAACTAACCTTTTCTATAATACTTAACACGGCACATTTTTCAAATTATCTTGCTCAACCCTGCTAAAAAATTTGAGGGTTTTGTTGGAACTTTAATATGTCAAAACTATGATATATCTAAACTACGATACAACTTGCTTGCGGAAATGCTCATTACAATTGTGAATCTAAAGAATAACTAACATACTATTCAATTATATTGAGCTGATGAATATCTTTTGCCTGGAAGAAATCACCGTCGCCTAATAAATATACTGTGTTTTCTTATAAAACCGTTACATAATTTATTTTATCTACTTAAATAATGAAAATGATATTATATTTATAAAATAAGAAACATATTATGTAAAATGATTAAAAATCAATAAATGAAGCAACTACGATTCAAAGAAAACATCTTTTTCAGTGTTAAAATCAATGCTCTTAGCAATCCTGGATGATGAACTGTATCATGTACTCTGATCCCAGTACGGTCGGTACCTCGATAGCCATAACGATAAATATTATAATCAGATAACCGCAAAGTCAAAATAAAAACATTACTTGTACAGTTGTGAGTGCAAAATTTACGTTTCATTTGGATTAACATTTTTTTCGGTACTAAAACGTAGTCGTTTGTTATGTGGTTGGCTGCCCCTCCTCTCCTTCCTGAAAAATAACCTCCAAAATTTCCCGAGATACTTCCAATGATTGAACCATTGGACGTTGGACATTAACTTCAGTCAAAAATTGACGAAGCGGATGATTACTAATTTCCACTTAATCCTCGCTGCTACTATCTTTACCATCAAATCATCAATTTTCAAGTGGTGTTGTAAAAATATCAGCAGAAATCGTCTTCCAAAGGCGATATAATTTTATGAGCATTGTTAACTAAAAAGTAAAAAACTAAAAAGTTAACTGTAAATCTATAAAAAAAGCTACTTACAAATAAAATTTTATCAAAAACTACTGTTCCCAATGCACCTCAAAATAATAAAAGAATTCATCATTTTATTATTTGATTCTAAAAGTGTAATATAATACCTACCAACTAAAAACATGAATTGCTATCATTATAAAAAATAAATACCTTTAAGTAACAACTTACTTCTTGTGGGAACGCATGATGGTGAAAATTCACAAAACACGAAGATTGCATTTGATATTTTTGGTTTTATGCCATTCAATTGCTTTATAAATATCACTACATAGTATAAAAAAGTCGCTTTCTCTGTCCCTATGTCCCTTTGTATGCTTAAATCTTTAAAACTTCGCAACGGATTTTGATGCGGTTTTTTTAATAGATAGACTAATTCAAGAGGAAGGTTTTAGTATATAATTTATTAGGTTTTAGACAAAGCGGACGAACCCGCGGGCGGTAAGCTAGTAAATTTATAAAATACGAAGATTTTTAAAATTGTAACTAATGAACGCAATCAATATTAGATTAACTGTAGATAATGGTGTCTAGTTTTACTTAAAATAATAAACATCTACCCTCACTTTAAAAAAATGTAGTATATTTATTATTTACACGAAATATATCTTATAGGGAAGGGAAGATATGGGCTAAAGAGTTAAATAAATAACATAATTATATTTAAATTATTAATTTCCAACTGTGTATTCAGTAGTGTTAACATCTAAATTGATTTGATTTTTCGAAATCTCATAGATGGCGCTGTTACAAAATTAACATTATACAACTTACATTCTTTAAACTATGTTTCTCTTCCCAAGTTACTTAAATGGCATAATTAATAGTGTCAATCTAGATATTGTCAAACAACATTTATATATGTGTCATTTGATTATTAATTTCCAATAGTTAACGTGTGTTTGATTTTCTAACACTTCATAGATGGCGCTGTTTCAAATTTGTCTTTATACTGCTAAGATTCATTTAACTGTTTCTCTGTCCAAATTACGTAAATGACATAGTTTTTATTTTGTAAAGCTAGATAATAGCATGGCTTACTCGAAACCAACATTTAAACATGAGTCTGTAGATTGTACGCTGTCGTAGTACACGGAATATGTAAGAAAAATAAAGGCTCACAGCTCCTCCCCCGAAGGTGATATCATGATAATATGATTAAACTATCCTCACCCGACCTCTTAGGAATATTCATGCAAAATTTGAAGTAAATCTATGCAGTACTTTTCGAGATTAGCTCGGTCAAACATACAGACAAACAGACAAACAGACAAACAGACAAACAGACAAAAATTCTAAAAACTATATTTTTGGCTTCTATATCGATTATAGATCATGGATTATGTATTCTTTTAAAAAAATATTCAATGTACAGTTTTGACTTTCCTACGATTTTATTATATGTATAGATATTGAAAAAGCGATACCGAGTCGTTACGAATAAATTAAGGGATGAAAGAATGGATTGGGCCTAGGGAATACAGTCATAAATGCTTTATCGTACTAAAGGAGGCCTTTAGGGTTTACTCTTGTTGATTAAATCATTTATTTGTGATTTCAAGGATTTCTACGGAGGATAATGTGGAGTGTTCGTGACAACCATTTAACGGAAAAGCGCGGGAAATAAATTCGTGACCTCTTAATTCTGTGATGTTGAAATAATGTCTACAATTTTGAAGGGTTCCTGAAGATCTTGTAGTAACAGAATTATTGTATAAATACTAAAAAGCTGTTCATTGTATTTTATTTCAAAACCGTCAAATACCCATCTGTTAAAGTTGAAATTAGTTTTAAAGATGAGAAATTTGTAAAAAATTTAAATAGTTTTATATGTATTTATGATTTTGATTTTACTACTAGCTTTAGAAGAATTTTATTAATAAACGTGTCTTCTTTAATGAGGTTCTTTAATTACTTGCTAGATTTGACGTTTCTTAGAGCGTATACGCACTATGCGGGTAGCCGCATTGCGGGTAGCCGTCCGGCTGACCGCAAGCACAATGTACGTAATATTCATTTCTATGCGCACTGCGATGCGGCTACCGCAGACCGCACAGTGCGCATAGAAATGAATATTACGTACATAATTGTGCTTGCGGTCAGCCGGACGGCTACCCGCAAACCCGCAATGCGGCTACCCGCATAGTGCGTATACGCTCTTATTGTCGATGTTAAGCCTCAGACATAGTAGGTATTAAGTTAATTATTATAAGTGCCTGATGTAACCTTATCTTAATTTGGATAATAAACTAACTATATATACCTACTTAATTTTGTCCGTTAGTTGCTAGTATAATTAACTATTCCATAACTACAAATAAATACATACCATTACATAACATAAACCAGAATCCCTTCAACCTTGTCTTCACCTTATACTATCTAAACTAACAAAACACTTTTTGTTTGAGGAAAATAAACAATCTGGTGCAGGAAATAACACAAACATTACTTTCCCGTGTTATGAATTGTCTATGATAGGTACTATTTATCTTGTCTCATGTTCTTCGTGAAACGTTTTATGTAATTTGAAACAAAAGGACAGATGTTAGAATACTTTAAACGCAAAAGAAAAAATTTGCAGATTTTCGGCGGTATGGCGACCATTTGGAATCGTCCGAAAAGTATGGCATGGCGATTTTCGTAAATGGCTGCACGTCGATGGTTACCTGTACAAAAATTAGCCTGGTACAAATGGTTGAATTGTTTTTTTTTAAATCAACACATTCGCGTCGGTATGGCGGGCTTTAAGTCACACCGGAAAAGTATGGCATGACACTACCGCCTACTTCTTTTTTATGGGCTATCGGCAAATTATAAAATTTTTGTGTTACAAATTGTTTGACTTTCGCTATTTTTCCGACGAGTTCGACTAACGCCCACGCGACTAATCCGCCGGTACCAGCGTTCACACCATCATTTTTCTTTTTGTCATTGCGCGTACTAAGACCCCTGTAGAACCGCCATCCTGTTACAAATGACTCGAAATTTTGTGTCAATATCTCCCGGTCTATAGGTAGGTATTATTGGGAGAATTAAACAAAGTCGCTTTCTCTGTCCATAGGCATACCTACATAGGATATGCTTAAAAATTGCGCAACGTAGATTGATTCGGTTTTTTTTATAGATACAGTGATTCAAGAGGAAGGCTTTAGTAGGAATATTTTAAAGTAGGTACTAGCTGTGCTCCGCGGTTTTACGCGCAGTGCTCCACTCCTGTTGGTCTTAGCGAGATGATAAATTATATCCTATAGCCTTCCTTGATAAATGGGCTATCTAACACCGAAAGAATTTTTCAAATCGGACCAGTAGCTCCCGAGAGTAGCGCGTTCAAACAAACAAACAAATAAACTCGTCAGCTTTATAATATTAAGTATAGATTAGGTTTTAAACAAAGCGGGCGAAGCCGCGGGCGGAGTGCTTGTAATATTATAATTAGCATCTATTTGTTAGCGAGGAAATCTTCCACTCACATCTGTATTTACACCATCCTAAATATTATTCTAAAGCCCGATTCATGTAAATCTACACATTCGCGTAATAAACATTATAACTGTCTTACTATTTCCTGAAAGAAATACGCATCAAGTAGTTATAACCCGATGACAAAAATATATGTGTCTATTTGAAGTTGTCCTAGCAACACTCGGAAATTTTCTGCATTGATAAATGTAGTTTTATTTTTTATAAAGCTTGCGATGTCGCGATTAACATTCTTTGAACAAAATCTTTTTTTATTGAGCTGCTTTTTACCCGACTACGGCAAAGCAAAAGGAGGGTTATGATTTTGACAGGCTATGTATGTATGTATGTATGTATGTATGTATGTTCATCTGTTCCCTCGTAACTTCTAAACTACTCATCAGAATTCGACAAATGACATATCATTAGAAGCGTCTTAATTGTCCGCTGGTTATAGGCTATAATATGGGGTTTCACAAAATCTAATGTGGCGCCCTCTAGCGGACAAAACATACAGCGTAAAAAAATAAAGTTAAGATAAATATGCCGTGTTTGGTATCATTTGAAAGCTTTTTACTTGCACATTTTGAATATATATATATATATATATATATATATATATATATATATATATATATATATATTACTAGCATTTGCTTGTGACTTTACCTGTATTCATGGGCTGATTGCATATAATTCACATCTTTTCGTTCATAGCTTCTTTATTAGTTCATCAATTTAACTTTTGTTTTATACTTTTTCAGCGTCGTTTTTTTGTCGTAGTTGGGTTTTAGTTGTTTTACTTTTTATCTTGTTGCTACGTCATGTTTATTTACCGCTTTTAATAAAAAAAAAAACAATCTCCATTTCAGAACGTCGATTAAAATTTGAAACAATGGAACATTGGCCGCATTTTGGTCTGCATAATTTATACCACAGATAATTTACATACTAAACAAACGACAACAAAGCTGTACCGTTTTTCGCTTCCATAATTTTTAAAAATTCTACATTAAAATGCGGAAGGTATTTGTAGAATGGGCGTAAGATAATCTGGACTTGCATATTTTTTTATATTAGAAAAACATTTTGATCTTTTAAATCGTGGGTCGTTGTGAAATAAATTATTTTACGTGGGTGTTAATAGATTAAGGTGCAAGCTTAAGTCAGAAATACATTCAAAGGTAAATGAGGAAAAGATATATTTTTTTAACTGGGGATAAAGGTTTCTTTTCCTTGAGATATCGTCAAGTGTACACGAAGGAGGATCGTAAGCGAGTTTATAAACAAGATGAAGGAAAAATCTATACTAATCTATACTAATATTATAAAGCTGAAGAGTTTGTTTGTTTGTTTGTTTGAACGCGCTAATCTCGAGAACTACTGGTCCGATTTGAAAAATTCTTTCGGTGTTAGATAGCCCATTTATCGAGGAAGGTTATAGGCTATATTTCATCACGCTACGGGCAACAGGAGTGGAGCCACGGGGGTGAAACCGCGCGGAGCAGCTAGTATCGAATATACGTAAGAAGCATATCGTTAAAGTTCAAAGTTTTGGAAAGTATCGATAAATTGCAAACATTTGCATAATAATATAGTTGCACGGTGCACGCGATATTGTATCGTGTTCAGTGTTGAATATCGTATTATGTATATTTTGAATCATTATATAGTCTTGCAATTCAGTAGATATTAATAGGTAAATCTGCTTACTTTTAAATAATAGATATATGAATTTGTATAATATAAGACGTAGTATAGGTATTATTATTAGTCTGTGGTATAAGTCATATTTCATATTATGTGTTTTAGTTATGTTAGGTATAAGTTAAATAGTGTTTCAGTACTTACATAAAGTACAAAGTTTCAATAACTAAATGCACATTTTATAAATTTATACAGAACGAGGTGAAAATGTGTATTTTTTATTATTTAGCTATGCTTCAGTACCTTCTTTTTATGATAAAAAAATAATAAATATAAAACCTACTTTATAAATTATTGAATTGATACATGTCCTGACTCCTGTACGTAAATTTTCAAGTATTGGATGAAAATATAAAACAACTAATTCTCTGATCTGCATAGTGATAAATAAAAATGCAACTCTATATTTTATGATTAGACCAAAGACTACATAAACAAGTCTGCACTCGCAGGCAATAAAGACAAATGATCTAGATCGAATAAAGATTAACGAGGAAAATGCAATTACATGAATATAGACAATGGAATAGAGAAATTGTACACTGTTTAATAAATGTATCTACATATTTAAAAAAAACTTCCTTTTGAGAAAATACCGACAAGTCCAAATTACGGGAACAAAAGCTTCTTGTATTTTATTACGATGTATTCTATGTCTGTGGATGTATTATTTTCTGAAATAAAGAAAAATCAAGTATTTTTATAACCAATTTTTTTTTGTATACCTATTTGGTTTTATTGTTGCTATTGTTGCCGAATAACAACCTAGAAAGTACATTCATTCGAAGTTTATTGATTAGGCCCGTATTTTTATTCAGTCCTAAAAAGAGTCTACGCCAAACTATGGTCCGACAGATGTTGTTTTTGTTAAAATTTAAAAAGTAAGATTAAATTAATACCTAGCTAATGAGTGACCATAACTATAAGTGATTCTTAACCGACTTTAAAAAAGTAGGAGTATTTAACGTTTATTATAGGAATATATGTAGGTAGTTTTATAAAATATGAGTAGATATTTTCTGTTCTAAGTATAATATAAATTTCGTTACAAGCTGTAACCTAGTTATAGTTCGTAAATAAATATTTGTACCTACAAGAACTTCCACTATACTTCGAGAACATTCTTAAATATTAAAACATCGCTATTCGATATATCTTCGACAAACAAAAGGTAAGAACAATTATTTAACACGAAAAATGTCAAACCGACATAATATATCACTCGTAATTGAATACAAGAAGCAATACATCACGTATTCCAAGTATAGAATTATTCTTTTATTTATTACATCTTATACTAGTTTACCAGCGCGGCTTCAATCGTGAGATAGCGTTATATTCTGTGTTCTCTCAAGTCTCAACTATACAAATCTATACTAATATTATAAAGCTGAAGAGTTTGTTTTCTTTGTTTGTTTGTTTGAACGCGCTAATCTCGGGAACTACTGGTCCGATTTGAAAAATTCTTTCGGTGTTAGATAGCCCATTTATCGAGGAAGGCTATAATAGGCTATATAACATCACGCTAAGACCAACAGGAGCGGAGCAATGCGGGTGAAACCGCGGGGAACAGCTAGTCTATTAAAAAAATAATAACCTCCAAAACATCTTTTGGTTTTAAATAATCCATACTAATATCACAGACTAATAATAATATACTACGTATACAACTAATATTATAAATGCGAAAGTAACTCTGTCTGTCTGTCTGTTACTCAATCACGCCTAAACTACTGAACCAATTTGCATGAAATTTGGTATGAAGATATTTTGATACCCGAGAAAGGACATAGGCTACCTTTTATTGCGAAATATGTACCACGGGCGAAGCCGGGGCGGACCACTAGTTACTTATATGCAAACTTATATGCAACATAATAAGGTGCATTGGGGTAATTCTGGAGACTCGGTAAATACGTATATGTTAAATTAATATATAACTGGTGATTGATTAAGCAAATATGTATGCTAATATTATCAAACCTAATCTTCATGTCATTCCTTCACGATATTTACAATAAAGTGATGCTCTAATTGGTATTCACAATTTTCCGAAATTACTATACTATATTATGCACTATACAATTTTAAACAGTCCTTACGAGTTACGATTTAAAATATTAACAACTATTGGTACCTACCATAATCCTGAAGGGGAAAGTAAACATTATCTTAGGTCAAGGATGGAGGATCGTCTGATAGAGGGATTAACAACATGCTACACTCGTAAATGCAATATATTAGAGGAAAACTTTCGTTTTGTTTTAGTAAATAACTTCCTCTTAGCTTTCTAAAGATAGATGTTTTTTGTGTAACGTGTTCTTAAAAGAGATGGATGGATTGCCTTGGGGTTTAGGTGCTAAAATTAGGAACGGTGAAAAGCTTTTCTTTATGTATGATTTTTATATTAAGTAGGTACATAATTTGTAAATAATAACAAGCATTTTATAAAACATATGCTAGTTAATTGTATGTGTCTGTTGCCAGTTATATGTTTGAGTGCACATCGAGATAGTATGTATGTGAGTGCATTAATAATGTAACAATTTGTGCAATATTTAGTTAATTTTTGCCTTCAATTGTTTGGAACATTTATAAATAAACTAGCTTTCCGCCCGCGGCTTCGCCCGCGCAGTCAAAGAAAAACCCGCATAGTTCCCGTTCCCGTGGGATTTCCGGGATTGCGTCATTTTCCCGGGATAAAAAGTAGCCTATGTCCGTTCTCGGGTATCAAAATATCGCCATACCAAATTTCATGAAAATTGGTTCAGTAGTTTAGGCGTGATTGAGTAGGTAGACATTGATTGAGCCAGACAGAGTTACTTTCGCATCTATAATATTAGTATGGATAACGTATAAAAAATACAAAATAATAATCTTTACACTGTGTCTTTACATTTTGCGAATGCATATATGTACCTATATTTAAATGTCATTAAGGAATATTTATAGATAACTAGAGGTCCGCCCCGGCTTCGCCCGTGGTACATATTTCGCAATAAAAGGTAGCCTATGTCCTTTCTCGGGTATCAAAATATCACCATACCAAATTTCATGCAAATTGGTTCAGTAGTTTAGGCGTGATTGAGTAACAGACAGACAGACAGACAGAGTTACTTTCGCATTTATAATATTAGTATGGATTAAAATCATCCGCCTTTTTACTTTTATTTAATCTCTCTGTGAATACAAAATGACTACCTTTCGAAAAGGAAAATTCGGGGAAAATGTAAATAATTGAAAAACAACGAATTCACAAAAATACGAAGGTGTAAAAAGAACTGACGAATTATAAACATGTCTGTAACTTCTTTTAAATATTTTGCAGTGAAGTCACCTTTGGCATTGGCCTGCATAATGTTTATAAATTCGCCAGAAATATTACACGTTATTGCGTATGTTTGTTTATTAACTCATTGCACTACGATATGTTTATATGGTTTCTAGGTTGGCAATTATAACCTAGACTCATAGTAAACCAGTAAGTAGTTAACCAACCTACAGAAAAATACACAAGTTTAGAAATAACACAGTAAACGTTACGTACTGTTTATAAATTTTTTATGTTCTTTTCGCGAACCATTTAGAATATTTAAGTAAATAACGTTTAGAAAGTTAGTAGAACACGTAAAATTTAATGCAAAATGAAAGTAATTTCATATAATGATTCTGATTTAAGGCGCCTGTTGTGCCAAAAAGTTACTTCAAAGATTTCCTTTACAAGAAGGAACTATTGTGTTCAAAAACAGGATCGTCACGAGAGACCGGTTGGGTCAGTTTACAATAAAATTAGAATCAAATACATATGAATTCCAATTTTCTTACGGGTATAGCGTCTGACGATCTTTTATTAATTCTAACAAGCATTCCGCCCTTATTCTTCACTTCAATCGAATCCAATTTGTAGAAAAACTGACAAATTATTCAATTTTATCTCAGAAGTGGGTGTGATATATTATAATTTAACGATGTTTTATACCTTTTTATTTGTAATTGTTTCCAAAATAGTGTATTTAACTAGAAAAGAAAAAGCTTTTAGAAAATGATTAAAGGCGAGAATACACTGAGTGCTAAGTAGCAATAATTGATATTAACTAATCATCCGAATAATTTGTTTGTTCGTTGATGTGTCAAATAACTCCAATTGTTATTGCTAACCTTCAAAGTATCTACTGACATATATTTTAATTAATTATTGTTCATTGCGTTAATTTATCGTTATTATCTGAATTATTGACGCATCTAATCGTTTGTTATATGTATTATCAAACTAGCTTACCGCCCGCGGCTTCGCCCGCTTTGTCTAAAACCTAATAAATTATATACTAAAACCTTCCTCTTGAATCAATCTATCTATTAAAAAAACCGCATCAAAATCCTTTGGGTAGTTTTAAAGATTTAAGCATACAAAGGGACAAAGGGACATAGGGACAGGGAAAGCGACTTTGTTTTATACTATGTTGTAGTGATAATGTATTTCGTTTACATGGTAGTTCCAACAAACGATTATTTTTCTAAATATAGCTTCACCCAAGATTGTCTGGTTGATAAAAATTATTTATAGATATTATTTTACACACTATAATCTCACGGCTGAAAGTGCTTGTCGAGCGAATTACACCCATAACAAGGCGAGTCAATGAAGAGGAAAAAACAATTTATACCGGAGATCATGGCTAAACTCTTTAAATCTACCTAAAGGCATTGCTACAGGTAAACGGTTTTATCTGTGGAAAATCGGAAAATAGAAACAATGTGTTTGTATCTCGGCAACAGTAAAAAGATTCATTTCTAAATTACGTCTCATAATCATCATATCATAATTTAATAAATAAATATACCTACCTAGTTTAAAAAACTAAAAAACATACTTGAAGATAATCTCATGAAATTATTGTCGTGCCGATCATTTGATAAGTGTACAAAGTTTAAATTAAATATGTCCGCTTAAAGTGGTTCAAAATCGAGTCTAGGAGTCGGTTACATACAAACATGCAATCTTACATACAGATGACTGAATAATCTAATGGAATAAGTATGAGCGTGTTAAAAACAATATTTACCTATTGAAGCATCTTTTAAATACATTTGTATCGTGTCAAAATAAATATTTCGACAAGATTTATAGCCACTTTCACAACTTTTGGATTTGTTTTGTTTAGCTTATCTGTTAAAATGACAAATCCTCTTTCTTAAGGATACGATTCAAAATATAATTAATTAATTAATTAATATAATTCCGTGTATAATGATTGATGGCCTGATTGATTCATTTAATTAGAAATTGCAAACTATAAATTTTAGGCAGTACCCTTAAAATATTTAACCGATTACAATGAAATTTAGCACACATATAGAGGGTAACGTGGATTAACATTTAGGTTTGGTTTTATCCCGGAAATCTGAAGGGAACGGAAACAATGCTGGATTTTCTTTGAAAATACGGGCGAAGCCGCGGGTGGAAAGCTAGTAATATTATAAAACTGAAGAGTTTGTTTGTCTGAACATGCTAATATCAGGAACTTGTCCGATTCGAAAAATTCTTTCGGTGTTAGATAGTCCATTTATCGAGAAAGGCTATATAATACATATTATATCGTCACTCTAAGACTATCAGGAGTGGAGCCACGCGGGTAAAACCACGGGGCACAGCTAGTTAATCATAAGAATCGGTCATGAAGTTTCGGCATTTTATTGCTATAGGCATAGACAAATATTTATTAGTCCATGCTATAGGTATACTAGATTATATTATGTATCATTTTGATTACAGGGAAATACATTGTTTCAAAATTATCCCTTAAGGGATTACCTATAATAAGTAATGAATAAAGTTCCTGACAACAAAACACTTAATAATAATTATTGGTTTTCGCTTAACTTGATTAAAATGTTTTTGGGACACATCCGTGGAATAGAATAGATTTGATTAAAGACTATTCTGGGCTGAATAGTTGAATACTAATTAAATCCTAAACTACATTTTTATTGATGTTAAATGGTAGACTTCCTTTGAATTGAGACGGTTTTACATCTTAAGCTCTAGGATATAAATAAATACTAGCGGTCCGCCCCGGTTTCGCCCGTGGTACCTACATGTTTACGTTTTTTTTTCATAAAAACTATCCTATCTCTCAAGTTGGATCGAAATGCACATGGTGTGCGAATTTTACTATAATCGGTTAAGTGGTTTAGGAGTCCATTGAGGACAAACATTGTGACACGAGATTTATATATATTAAGACTAGATTTCCGCCCGCGGCTTCGCCCGCGTTTTCAAAGGAAAACCCGCATAGTTCCCGTTCCCGTGGGATTTCCGGGATAAAACCTATCCTATGTGTTATTCTGATGTATAAGCTATATTGTGGTAAAGTTTCATTCAAATCCATTCAGTAGTTTTTACGTGAAAGAGTAACAAACATCCATACATCCATACTTACAAACTTTCGCCTTTATAATAGTAAGTAGGATAAAAATAAATATTCCAGGATAATTTTCACACACGGCACGATCTGATCCCATACTAAGCTTTCGCTTGTGTCATGGAAACCAGATGGCTGATAAACATACATATATAATTTTAAATAAATACTTATAAAGATAATTAACACCCAGACACAGAGCAAACATCTATGTTCATCACACAAATATTAGCCCCGGGTGAGAATCGAACCCACGACCTCTGGCTTGGAAGGCAGAGCCACTACTAACCAAGCCAACCGGCTTTTTTTACTGAAAGTAGAAATCCGTCAGGGAATGGAATATTACATTCCATTCTCTGACGTTCTCGCGGTTGACAAAGCTAGACCATGGTTCAACAAGGAATGTAGACATGCTGATCATGTTAAACAGAACGCCTTCAAAGCATGGGTCGATGCTCGCACTCGCAAATTACCCGATATTGGTGCAAAAAAGAGATCCTTCAATAGAGCCGCCAAGTTATGTAAAAAAGTTTTGAAAAAAGCTCGACATGAACATATCCGACGGACAGGTGAAAAGCTTGCTAAGTATCCACCCGGTAGCAAAGCTTTTTGGTCTCTAGCAAAAGCTATTGAGTCTAACTTCTCTCAGTCTTCACTTCCACCACTCATGAAGCCCGATGGTAACCTGGCTCATACAGCAAAAGAGAAAGCCGATGTTCTGGCCTCACTCTTTGCTAAAAATTCACATCTCGATGATACCAATTTAAGTCCACCGATCATACCCCACTGCGGCTCGCACATGTCAAAAATTAGTATTACCCACAAAGAAGTATTAAAAATTATGCAAAATCTAGATGTGAATAAAGCCAGTGGACCCGACGGGATTCCTGCGGTGGTTTTGAAGACCTGTGCACCTGAGTTGTCTCCTATTCTGACACGCCTATTTCGCCTTTCCCTTTCATCTGGAATTGTACCTAAAGCTTGGAAGCTTGCCAACGTGCAGCCAGTGCCTAAGAAGGGTTGTCGTTCTGACCCGTGCAATTACCGTCCAATTTCAATCACGTCCTTACTTTGTAAGATTATGGAACGTGCATTGAACTATCGACTTCTCGCGTACCTAGAGGCCAACGATCTACTGAACGATCGGCAATACGGTTTCCGCCCTAAAAGATCAACTGGCGACCTCCTAGTACACGCAACGCACCTATGGGGAGAAGCCATTGAGAACCACGGTGAAGCATTAGCTGTATCATTGGATATCTCGAAAGCTTTTGACAAGGTTTGGCACGAATCCCTTCTAAGCAAGCTCCCATCTTACGGCTTACCTCCAGACCTCATAGCTTGGATAGCCGACTTCTTGAGGGAACGATCTATTCGGGTAGTCATCGACGGTTGCTCGTCTGATCAATTGGCAATAAACGCCGGCGTACCTCAGGGGTCTGTTCTCTCCGCAACTCTCTTTCTGATACATATAAATGACCTTCTCCAATCAAACATCTTTGGGTATGCGGACGATTGTACAGTTGTGGAGAGATACCTGTCAAATGCTCGTGCAACTAGTGTTACCATCCGGAACGAGAGAGAGGCCATGGTGCAGCGAATAAACCAGACTCTACAAAAAGTGTCTCAATGGGGAGATGACAACTTAGTGAAGTTTAATGCTGCCAAAACACAGGCGTGTCTTTTTTCTGCCAAAAGGAGTCCGCTCACCTTAACTCCCTCTTTCCGCGGTGTGTCGATAGAACTAGCCGACAACTTGGAAATGCTTGGAGTTTCACTATCGCCAACCCTCAACTTTGGCCAGTTTATTACGTCCAAAGCTCAACTCGCAGCTAAAAAACTTGGCATACTAGCTAAGGTGCGGCAGTATTTCACATCTGAACAGCTTCTAACTCTTTATCAAGCTCAAGTTCGATCTTGTGTGGAATACTGCTGCCACCTCTGGGCAGGCACCGCCAAATGTCACCTCGAAGTTCTTGATGCTATGGAACGTCGCGCCAAGCGAATTATAGGAAACGACCAGCTTTTCGAAAACCGGCTTCAGAGCCTTGGTCATCGCCGCAAAATCGCCAGTCTGTCGGTTTTCTATCGACTCCATTTCGGGGAATGTGCAACTGAATTGCATGGCCTTATCCCAGCTTCCCCTTTTTTCCTAAGGACGTCCAGGCGTACGGCGGGATACCACCCTTATCTGGTAGAAATGCCGACTGCACGCACAGCACGCTTTGCGTCTTCCTTCTTAATGCGAGCTGCCAAAGAGTGGAATTCTCTGCCGGCGTCCATCTTTCCAGAGAAGTATAACATGGGAATTTTCAAGAGACGAATTAACAGGCACTTTCTAGGCGGGCGTGACTTACCACCTTAGATCTCGTCACCACTTTCCATCAGGTGGGACTGGGGTCAAACGTCCACCTATCTAAGTATAAAAAAAAAAAAAAAAAAAATCCTGTTTCAAAAAGGCTAAACTTAACCTATATGTTGTACCTGAAAAAGGTCATTAAAATGTCTATGAATGGGACAAATTATATACCTACCTATATAGTAAAAGTAATTTAAATATACATTAAAACAGGATTAGTAGAACCTTTGAATTGGCTATCATTATTTTTAGACCTGACTCTCAGTGGAGTTTCGTTTGCAAAAATAGCGGACCTAAATCTGACTTCTGATATATATTGTATAGATCCCAGACATCCTATAGACAGATGTTGCAAAACCAGTTTTGTGGTCCCCCTCCCCCCACCCCCGTAATTAAATATGGCATACAAAGAAAAAAATAGAAATTACCAAAACATGCCGTGTGGGGTAACAAATGAAAGAGCTTATTGAGTAGATCACGAATATATAGCATACTATAACATTTCTTACACTTTCTCTAAGATTTTTTAGAAAATTTACGAAAATGTTCCATTTTTGAGTTAACTTTAAACCACTATAGATTGAAAACTCATGAATATATTTTTTAAATTATTATTTTAAATAATTAACAATAGTCTATTGTTTACGATTCAATAGTGTTAAACTATTTTCATTCCAAACTAGCAGTCCGCCCCGGCTTCGCCCGTGGTACATATTTACGTTTTCTCTACGTAAGAACCATCCTCGTACTTCAAGGAATATAATAAAAAAAGAATTAACGAAATCGGTTCAGCCGTTCTCAAGTTATGCGCTTACCAACACATTTTGGGATTCATTTTTATATTATAAGATTTCACCAAAATCGGTGTAATCGTTATGTTTTCCTGTGTAAGCCTAACATATCTACTTCTGTATTTTATAATATTAGTATGGATTTTTACTACATAAAGCCATACTACAAGCTACATACTTACCTGCAGCAGGGGCAATATTGGCTCGATAATTGTAATGTGTATAGGCAAGCGGGGGCAATTTAGAGAACAGCTGTAATTGCTCCGACCGCCGTGAAACCGAGATTGTTCCAATATTGCCCCTGCGATAGGTACGTGAGTAGCCGGCTTAAGAAAGCTAAACAGCAGACAGCTGACAGGTTATTCTTTTCTTATAATTAAGTGAAAATGTTGAATGCCTGAATACAAACGAGCCTTAACTTAGTACTTTTGTATTGTGTTCACGTAAGAATAAGTTGATTAATTTGTTTTGTTTAATTTTAGTTCCAAACTCCATGAGCGTTTAAATTATTAATTAAATTTTCCTTCGTTTGTTATATATTCGTTTTCCATACGTATAACGTTAACTTGAGAGTGAAAAAGTCCAGATGTGTTTTCGCCTTTCGGGAAGTTAATTTTGTAAGAAAACAGAATGTTGACGATTTGATTGGCATGAGAGGTTATAAATATTATGTTTGATTTCTCTGTTGAAGTGTCTCGGCTACTTCTAGAAAATATATAAATACTACTACAAATCTTTTCTGTTCACGAATATACATATAATATATCTCCGTTTCTATAAGGAAGAAATTTTTTCTTCTTAATTGCTTTTAAAAATGTATAAAAAAAAATTACCATTTATACATACACGTCATGTGGCCTCTAACCCTGGGCCTTGTGCACAAGCTTAGCGTCGCCCAACGTGTTATGGAAAGGGCTATGCTCGGAGTTTCCCTACGAGATCGAATTAGAAATGAGGAAATCCGTAGGAGAACCGGAGTCACCGACATAGCTCGCCGGATTAGCACGTTGAAGTGGCAATGGGCGGGGCACATAGCCCGTAGAACCGATGGCTACTGGGGCAAAAAGGTTCTGGAATGGAGGCCACGAACTGGACGACGAAGCGTGGGACGACCTCCCACAAGATGGACAGACGACCTGGTCCGAGTGGCAGGGAGCCGCTGGATGCAGGCCGCCGGTGACCGGTCGTACTGGAAATCCTTGAGGGAGGCCTTTGTCCAGCAGTGGACGTCCCACGGCTGAAACGAACGAACGAACGAAATACACGTCATAAGCGCGTCACACACGGTGAAGATACTATAATATTTGACAAAAAGAAAAATAATGGTCAGGACGCTGATACCGGATACCTTAATTGATACTGTAATATTTTATATTAGAGAATCTTAACATAAAATATTATAGTATCTTCACCGTGTGTGACGCGCTTTAAACGCATTAATATTATAGATACCCAGAATTGAGTCACTATAATAGAAAAAGTAAAAGAATAATATCTATTTACTTTTTTATCGAGGGACATAAACTTAGATAATTTGGAAAATCCAAAAGTGCACGCCTCATAATTTTTTTTTAATAAATATTTATTAATTATTATTTTTGTTTATTTAATAACAATTAAACCACATCGAATCAGACCCTGAAAAATGAAAGGGTTCTATTCCTGAGCATACTCAAGCGTAAGAGAAAAAAATAATTTGGAAAATCCAAAAGTGCACGCCTCATAATTTTTTTTATTAAATATTTATTAATTATTATTTTTGTTTATTTAATAACAATTAAACCACATCGAATCAGACCCTGAAAAATGAAAGGGTTCTATTCCTGAGCATACTCAAGCGTAAGAGAAAAAAAAAGACTCGATTAGTAAAGTATTTCGGTCGCTATCGTGTTAACAAGAAAAAGGATCCGCACATACAGACACACGGACGTCCAAGACAGAACTTTTTTAAACTGTTTTTTAACTAGTTTAAATAACAAAAATGACATCAAAAATATCATGAACGTTAAAAATAGTGTTTTTTCTTAATATGTGTGTGTATGTATTATCTTACAAGTGCAATGTATGATACATAAAGACATTTTAAGTTGGAAAAATCAGATGTTTTGCGCGAAGTGACAGTAGTACCCACCTCAACGCTTCGCTTATGAGGCGTGCAAAAGACTCGATTAGTAAAGTATTTCGGTCGCTATCGTGTTAACAAGAAAAAGGATCCGCACATACAGACACACGGACGTCCAAGACAGAACTTTTTTAAACTGTTTTTTAACTAGTTTAAATAACAAAAATGACATCAAAAATATCATGAACGTTAAAAATAGTGTTTTTTCTTAATATGTGTGTGTATGTATTATCTTACAAGTGCAATGTATGATACATAAAGACATTTTAAGTTTGAAAAATCAGATGTTTTGCGCGAAGTGACAGTAGTACCCACCTCAACGCTTCGCTTATGAGGCGTGCAATATAATTTATTAGCCGTATCCGTTAGTTGTTCTAGAAACAAGAAACTTTTACAGTTAGTATATACAGTTTCAGGTGGGTTGCTATTACGTCTTATAGCAGTATTACTTCCAGTGTGAGAACGAGATGGCGCTAGACAACCTATATAGCGCTGTCCCTTTTCCACACTGGGAATAACACTGCTATAAGACATCAAGGTACGAGGACAGGTGTAGCAATTCAACGGAACCCTCCGTTTAACTTTCCTAATAATATTATCCGGTAGATTATAGGAACAACTTTAAATTCGCATAACTTTTAATTAATCCTATTGTGGGAAGTTAATGCGAGGTAAGCTCTAATTATTTCCCCCTAATTGCAAAACGGTAGCGAATTTCACATGTAATGTAGATGTATATTGATCAGCAATAATGCTTTATTTATAATATAGAAATAAACGTACGGTAATTATAAGACTGCAGTACCTACTTGATATTTTTATTTTCAAGAATCAAGAATTTGATTTTTTTCTATTCGTTAAAAATTTCACGAGTATCATCTCGCGTTATGGGCGATAGCCCATTTATCGAGGAAGGCTATAGGCTATATATCATCTCGCTAAGACCAACAGGAGCGGAGCACTGCGGGTAAAACCGCGGAGCACAGCTAGTTTTAAATAAAATTAGGCTCATATATCTATTTATAGAGAAAAATGTATTCCACCAATGCAGACAAATAAATTTAGCATCTCTCACCAAAGCCATTACGGAAAATAATCGCTATAATGGATATTTTCGTTCATTCAGCTTTTCCTCTATCACAGTTTTCCCGCAAGACATTTTCTCGCTTTTCAAACATCTTTATTCAATGATTAAAACAATCTATTGTTCCCTTGTTTCACTTATGTCGCTGAATACAAAGCTATTACTAAAAGGGATTTTTCATTACGTAGATCAAGCTCTGTGGTTAATGAAAAACTTGAGATTGGAATTAATGAACCTTTTTTGTCAAATAAGAAGCGGTTTGTACTCGACTGCGCCGTAAAATCTAAAAATTGAAATATTAAAAGTGACTTTCCTCAGGTAAAAAGGCATATACTTATAGGTTTTTTTCATTTAGATTTGTAAACGTGTTTTAAAGTTATCAATAGGGATGTATGTATGAACCTACTTATGCTAATTCTGAAGATATGAAAATACTAGCGGTCCGTCCCGGCTTCGCCCGTGGTAAATATTTCGCAATAAAAAGTGGCCTATGTCCTTTCTCGGGTATCAAAATATCTCTATACCAAATTTCATGCAAATTGGTTCAGTAGTTAAGGCGTGATTGAGTAACAGACAGACAGAGTTACTTTCGCATTTATAATATTAGTATGGATGTGCTATTTATTAAATAGGTTTGAAGTTGGTGCCGAACATTAAGCACTTAGTATTAAGCCCGTGCACCGACATCAAACCTTTTTAATAAATAGCACATATAAATAATATGTAGTAAATAATAATGTCAAATCTTTTTTATTTCTTACTTTTCCGTTTTTGAAGTCGGTTGTTTTTAACGCAGTTATTTTTATTAGTGAATATTAAGCTTTCCGTGCGATTAGAGCTTTTTGTGAAAATTAAGCTCTCCGTGCGATTAAGAGCTTTTTTGTGAAAATTTAGCTTTCCGTGCGAATAGAGCTTTTTGTGAAAATTAAGCTCTCCATGCGATTAGAGCTTTTTGTGAAAATTAAGCTCACCGTGCGATTACAGCTTTTTGTGAAAATTAAGCTTTCCGTGCGATTAGTTTTTTGTGAAAATTAAGCTCTCCATGCGATTAGTTTTTTTGTGAAAATTTAGCTTTCCGTGCGAATAGAGCTTTTTGTGAAAATTAAGCTCTCCGTGCGATTAGAGCTTTTTGTGAAAATTAAGCTCTCCATGCGATTAGAGCTTTTTGTGAAAATTAAGCTCTCCGTGCGATTAGTTTTTTGTGAAAATTAAGCTCTCCGTGCGATTAGAGCTTTTTTGTGAAAATTTAGCTTTCCGTGCGAATAGAGCTTTTTGTGAAAATTAAGCTTTCCGTGTGATAAGAGCTTTTTGTGAAAATTAAGCTCTCCATGCAATTAGAGCTTTTTGTGAAAATTAAGCTCTCCGTGCGTTTAGAGCTTTTTGTGAAAATTAAGCTCTCCATGCGTTTAGAGCTTTTTGTGAAAATTAAGCTCTCCGTGCGATTAGAGCTTTTTATGAAAATTAAGCTTTCCGTGCGATTAGCTTTTTGTGAAAATTAAGCTCTCCATGCGATTAGAGCTTTTTTGTGAAAATTAAGCTCTCCGTGCGATTAGAGCTTTTTGTGAAAATTAAGCTTTCCGTGCGATTAGAGCTTTTTGCGAAAATTAAGCTCTCCGTGCGATTAGAGCTTTTTGTGAAAATTAAGCTTTCCGTGCGATTAAAGCTTTTTGTGACAATTAAGCTCTCCGTGCGATGAGAGTTTTTTGTGAAAATTAAGCTCTCCGTGCGATTAGAGCTTTTTTGTGAAAATTTAGCTTTCCGTGCGATTAGAGCCTTTTATGAAAATTAAGCTCTCCATGCGATTTTATGCGGTTATCAATTCGGCCGGTATATTTTTTTTTTATGTATGTACACCGATTACTCCGAGGTTTCTGAACCGATTTACGTGATTCTTTTTTTTATCGATGCGGGATGGTGTCGAATTGGTCCCATAAATTTTTTTTTTCGGATAGGCCCAGTAGTTTTTATTTTATGAGCATTTTTGTCTGTACTCGATGACTAAGTTGATATGTAGCAAGTAACTTTGATTCACTTCCCGGTAACCGATTGAGCTGAAATTTTGTATACGTATGTAAATTTGATAGCGATGAAACATTATCATGACATGAAGCTGATTTGATGATGGAATCGGAAGGTAGGTAGCCATAGGAACTCAGTAATATATTGACTCAACTTTATCGAGTTTGGGCTCGTTTGATTCGTGTTGAAAAATACACTAAAAAGTATTAAATAAAAATAACTGCGTTAAAAACAACCGACTTCAAAAACGGAAAAGTAAGAAATAAAAAAAGATTTGATATTATTAACTACTACATAATATTATTGTACATATTTCGCAATAAAAAGTGGCCTATGTCCTTTCTCGGGTATCAAAATATCTCTATACCAAATTTCATGCAAATTGGTTCAGTAGTTAAGGCGTGATTGAGTAACAGACAGACAGACAGAGTTACTTTCGCATTTATAATATTAGTATGGATTTATCTAGATTATTAAAACTAATTCCTGGATTAATTTCATTAACCTTTATAACTATGAATGCTTATCTACGTTTACGAAAGAATAACATTAAATGTTTCCTTGAGAAGAGAATTAAATCACCTAAGTTATGACTACGTTAACAGTTTCCTAGTTTACATAACGCTCGTTCCGTCATATTCAAGATGTACTTCAAAACTTTGTATAACTATGAAAGTCTTACTCCAAGGCATCTTCATTATACGGAAGCAAAATACTTGAAGATTGTGTTATAATAAATACTAATATAATAATAGTAGTATAATAATAGTAGGTATCTAGATTAAAAGGTACGTTATACTTATACAGATGAAAGGTTTTTTATTTGATAGAATTTCAGTTAAAACTGCTGAACTTATTTTAAAAATTCAATACTTAGCAAGCTATATTTTTCTGTAATCCGTGCGAAGTAGGGGTTAGCAGCTAGCTATATATTTTATCCATTTAATGGCGTTGACGAATCTATACTAATATTATAAAGCTGAAGAGTTTAGATAAAGCGGGCGAAGCCGCGGGCGGCAAGCTAGTATTCGTATAAATAAACATCTGCTCCAATCAATTAAGCCTAAACCTATATATATAAACTAATTACTACATTTGCAACACCAATACGAAGCCAAAACTAATACGCTTTATAACTAATGTGTAATTTGTATGTTATTGACAGCCATCACGTTTATTTGTTATGGCGATACCAATATTGTCAATAGGAAGCATTTATACAATACTATATCTATATGATACTACTATGCAGTTAATTAAAGTACATTTTGACGTAAATTCTAGAATCATAACCGTCTTTTTATTACTTTTCAAAAGTAATTCGTCTATGAACATTTTATACGAAAAACTGCTTCATATTTGTTTAAAGAATATTCTGAATCCAGATATTAATTCTATAATTATCTTCCTATTATAAGCACTTTCTGTAAGAGGTTATATTCGCATATAACATATAATTATGAATAGATGTGAACAAGGATTAGTTAGCAATTTAGTAGTTTGAATGGGTTGCGGCTTAGCTTTCGTGGTCTTTTGTCGCAGGCACTCACAGACTCTTTGGATTTATGTGCTAATACGTGTTCAAGAAGGTCTAGGTTATTTGGACATGTTCACTGAAATGTGCCTATTTAGTTGGTTATCTACGCAACCTCTTTGGATTTATGTACTAATGTAAGTGTTCAAGTGTAGGGTTTTTGAACATGCTCACTATAATGTGCCTGTTTAGTTGGTTATCTATTTAAGGTTGGTTGAAAAGTTATGTTATTGTTGTTCAGACACTTCATTTAAACTCATATGAATTTATTGTAATTGTAAAAAAATCCAAAAGTGCACGCCTCATAATTTTTTTTTGATAATTATTATTTTTGTTTATTTAATAACAATTAAACCACATCGAATCAGACCCTGAAAAATGAAAGGGTTCTATTCCTGAGCATACTCAAGCGTAAGAGAAAAAAAAAGACTCGATTAGTAAAGTATTTCGGTCGCTATCGTGTTAACAAGAAAATCCTCCGCACATACAGACACACGGACGTCCAAGACAGAACTTTTTTAAACTGTTTTTTAACTAGTTTAAATAACAAAAATGACATCAAAAATATCATGAATGTTAAAAATAGTGTTTTTTCTTAATATGTGTGTGTATGTATTATCTTACAAGTGCAATGTATGATACATAAAGACATTTTAAGTTTGAAAAATCAGATGTTTTGCGCGAAGTGACAGTAGTACCCACCTCAACGCTTCGCTTATGAGGCGTGCAAAATATTTTTTTGTTTACAACTTACAATAAGTGAAAAAACAATTAGTCATTTTCATCGTAGAATTTCGTACCAAAAAGCAATGCATAGAATTTTTATTATTATACAAGCGTTTCGCGGGCAGTTTCACCCGCTTCGTAGAAAATTTAACAAATTATCTTTAGATCTAGTAATAAAAACTTAATCAGTATCCGTTGCGTAGTCTCAAAGATGTTCAATATTATTATGTAGTGAATCTTAATAACCTTTGTTTATATGAACTAAGATAGAAATGCTTTTGCAACTTTTGTAATTCATTAATAATACTTTACTAGCTTACCCCCCGCGGTTTCGCCCGCTTTGTCTAAAACCTAATAAATTATATACTAAAACCTTCCTCTTGAATCACTCTATCTATTAAAAAAAAACGCATCATAATCTGTTGCGTAGTTTTTTACAAAGGGACATAGGGACAGAGAAAGCTTTGTTTTATACTATGTAGTGATTAACAGATGTTTCGTATGTAGTTTGGTTATGAGTAAGAATTAATTACGTTTCCAATTAAGAGCAAATTATGTATGGATAATTCATATCTGTTTACCCAATTTCAGTGTAATAACAACTTGGATCAACATCCGTATGTTCGCAAATACGCGGCTTGCTTTGATTTATTGCTTATAAAAGAAAGACTTATGGCCTATATAACGAAAACATGAAGATTTTGTGCCTGGCGTGTTTTGTTTGATAAATGTTTAAGTTAGGTCACCTTGGTCTGATAACTAATAACAATCGATTACTCATAATGTTGTGTACGTGTGAATTTCTATCGTAATTTAATATAATAAATGCGAAAGTAAGCCTGTCTGACTATCTCTTCTTCATGCATCAACCACTGAACCGATTTGGATGAAATTTGATACAAAGATAGCTTGAGACATGAGAAAGGATTATGAAAGGATATAGGATATAGTTGTGTCCCGGAAATCCAACTGGAACGGGAACTACACGGGCAAAGCTGCGGTTGGAAAGCTAGTAAGTCATAATAATCGATTACCGATAATTATGACTTACTAATGTGTAACGTGTAAATTTCTGTAATAAATATTTGTGAAGTTGCTTTTAGAAAGGGATTTACAATAACTACTACCCGTACCCGTACTGTCCTGTCATGTTAATTTTATGACAGTTTTAAGCTATAGTCACAACACTGAAAACATATTACGTAACAAATAACTTTGGCATTTCGAATGGCAAGTTCTAGCCTTCTTCAACCGACTCAAAAAAAAGGAGGAGGTTCTCAATTCGGCCGGTAGATTTTTTTAAGACGTTAAGGTAAATGATATTTAGGTAAATTGTAAATCATATGTTAAAAATAAAATAGTTTTATGTTATGTAGTAGAATCATGTAAATCAATCCAAATACCTACATACGTATTTTTGTGTCAAAGAATGAAAATAACAGATTCCCCCAATGCGTTGTAATAAAGTTTTTGTTCGTTCGTTGTTATTATAATAATATTTTCATACAGTATCTGATTGAAGGATCGACGTGATTTGAATAAAATATTACATAGTCTGACCAGAGAAACACGCTTGTGTGGTCTTATACTTAGGGGATTGAGGAAGTCTGTTTTATTTTCATCACAAGGATTATATTTTATTTTTGAACGCTTTTTTCTTTATACTAAAATAATGAATATATAGGTATTCAGAATAGCTTAGAGAATAGCAACGTCAATTGAATTTTAAATGTGAATTGTCACAAACATTTGAAAAATTAGATTTAGTTTAGGCATGTCTGATGTCATGTTTTTTTTTGTTTTTTTGAATTAACAGCTATGACGTTACAATATGGCGCCAAGTCGATACTATTCTAAATTGGATAGTAAAATTTAAATTAGTTTAATAAAATAACAGCTTTTTATTGTTGAATTTATATTTTTGGTTTTATGGCATTCAAATGCTTTATAAATATAAATTTATAAAGAATATAAAAAATTCGATCGTCCCGCCTCGTGATCGAATTTTTTCTATTCTTTATAAATTTATAGCTTTTTATTGCTTACTCTAACATATTATTATGTTCTTTGGTCTGGATAATTTCCAAAACGTTTGATATTAAAGTAACTTTCACTAGCCGATCTGAAACGTAAATTAACGGAAAGACGTTACGTAAGTGGACAAAATGACAGTTTATGCAAACGAAGTCAAACTACTATAAAAACCTTAACTGAAGGAAATTAACCTTAATTATATGGAATCAGTGCTAATATCAGATAGAAAAACGAAGCCGTCTTATATAAAGATCGATTAGAACCAATAGATTAAATCTTATTTCATTGAATCAGATATATCCTTTCACTACCTAATAAAGCCCATTTGGGTCACGTAACAAATTTTGTATCTTTATGTTCTGATTTTAATTTATTTTACTGTATATTTTTATCTTTTTTTTCATTCAAACTCTAAAGAGGTTATAAAGTTGAAACAGTTATAAGTAGACACTTATAGATACTTATCTAGAGAGTCTAATAAATATGTAGTGTTATTGGAACTGCTTCCAAAGAAATATACAAAATTTATAGTGTAATTTTGTATAATGTAATATGTATTTAAACTCTTATCGGATTTGAACCGTTTACATTTATTACAGCTAGAGTACTAAAAGTGGTTGGATAAATCCATTGATTTAAGGTATTAAGCGCGTCACACACGGTGAAGATACTATAATATTTTATCTTAAGATACTGTACTATTTTATATTACAGTATCTTAAGGTATCCGGTATCAGCGTTCTGACCACCATTTTTCTTTTTGTCATAGCGTACTAAGACCCCTGTAGAACCGCCATCCTGTTACGAATGACCCACAAAATTTCGGGTCATTTGTCATACTGTAATATAAAATAGTACAGTATCTTAAGATAAAATATTATAGTATCTTCACCGTGTGTGACGCGCTTTACTGTGTACATGTCAGGCACAATTATTATATTGACCGATGTTTTGTTTCATCACCATCCATCATCAGTTTAAATTGTTCCCACTGCAGGGAAACAGCTCCTATTAAGGGGGCGCATAAAGCAAAATAACCAATCTTCTATTAGATGATACGTGTAATATGCAAGACCAAATCTAAAAAATAAAATATATATCAAACTAGATGATATGTTCAACGATTCTGTTTAATCAAAAACATAAAATATTAAAATTTACTCGATAAAAAAAAATCACCAAGTTAGCTCTAATTTTCACACTTTTACGTTTTCTACTTGACATGGTAATACTTATTATGATTTTTTTTCATAAACAATTATATTAAAACATTTGCAAGATATTTGTCAGAGCATTTTTTGTAATTACTTTTAGTTTTGGTTTTATCTGCGATAAACCACTTTTGGCGCTCTTTTTTTCTCGAGATAAACGTTTGATTTTGTCACGATAAAAGTGGTTTATCGCAGATAAAACCAAAACTAAAAGTAATTACACAAAATGCTCTGACAAATATCTTGCAAATGTTTTAATATAATTGTTTATGAAAAAAAATTCATAATAAGTATTACCATGTCAAGTAGAAAACGTAAAAGTGTGAAAATTAGAGCTAACTTGGTGATTTTTTTTTATCGAGTAAATTTTAATATTTTATGTTTTTGATTAAACAGAATCGTTGAACATATCATCTAGTTTGATATATATTTTATTTTTTAGATTTGGTCTTGCATATTACACGTATCATCTAATAGAAGATTGGTTATTTTGCTTTATGCGCCCCCTTAAGGTTGAGGCCATAATTCACCACGCTGGCCAAGTGTAGGATGAAAGATGTAGTAAGTGAAGTCCCTTGTCCCCTAGGGATTAAGGGGCAGAAGCATTATGCATACATCTGTTCCACTGATCGATTATCTTTATCAGCCTTCTTTATCCTGCCAGACTGAGACATATTACAGGTTGGTAGATGGGATGTAGCCAATTGACCATTCTCTATGTAGGTGATAAATACTGAATTACAAAGCAAATTAAAACCGCTTAAAATAAAAAAAGCTCTACAAATAAACCCATAAATTGTAACACAATACATCAACGAGAACTGTAAATAAGCAATCCATTGCTATCTATCTACGTAAGTAATTTAAGACGCACGTGTCAAAAACAGCAATGGATAGCAATGGATATTGATCAACACCTTTTTTTTTTTTTTTTATCGTTGGGAAATGCATTTACGCATCCCCCTCTACAGTTTTACTGCCCGAGGGGGTATGTGGGACTCGCATGAAGCCATACCCACTAAAACCCAACGGTGGCCACCGTTCATCTTCGGCGACAGGGGTTAACAGCCAGGCCTTGTACCCCTGCATATTGATCAACACCTGCATACGATATTAATAAATGCCAGAACTGGAGAGCATGTACGCTGAATATTGCATGAGATTGACGGACTGCTAGCGCGCTGAATAGTCTAAAATTTCCTGTTTTGTTACTAGAAAAAGGGTATTTTTCAGTTTCTATTCATTTCGTATTGAAAGGCACGACAAGTTGAGTGAAAATATTTTGGTAGCTAGTGAATTTACAATGTATATTTAACTAGATTTCCGCCCGCGGCTTCGCCCGCATTTTCAAAGGAAAACCCGCATACTTCCCGTTCCCGTGGGATTTCCGGGATAAAACCTATCCTATGTGTTAATCCAAGTTACCCTCTATATGTGTGCTAAATTTCATTGTAATCGATTCAGTAGTTTTTACGTGAAAGAGTAACAAACATACATACATCCATACATCCATACAAACTTTCGCCTTTATAATAGTACTAGCGGTCCGCCCCGGCTTCGCCCGTGGTACTTACGTTTTCTCTACATAAAAACCATCCTCGTACTTCAAGGAATATAATAAAAAAAGAATTATCGAAATCGGTTCAGCCGATCTCGAGTTATGCGCTTACCAACACATTTTGCGATTCATTTTTATATATATATAAAGATTAAGATTAAGATTAATTATTTACCTATGAGCTTTCTTAGTTGTATCCAAAAAGTAAAGCAATCATTTTATAGTTTAAGAAGTAGAGATAACTACATTTTAACAATTTAATTACAAGCTTTATAATATCGGTCCCGGTTCGGTTTTTTGACTATTCATTGGAAAAATTAGAGTTAGTAAGGAGCTTAATTTTAATGTTATCAATACCAATGTAGATATAATTCTAAATTATTAGAAAAAAGGTATGTCAGTCTTTTCAACATAATATCATAGATCAATCGATATCGATAGTATATCTTAATCTTAATCTTAATACTATTATAAAGGCGAAAGTTTGTAAGGATGTATGGATGTATGGATGTTTGTTACTCTTTCACGTAAAAACTACTGAACCGATTACAGTGAAATTTAGCGCACATATAGAGGGTAACTTGGATTAACACATAGGATAGGTTTTATCCCGGAAATCCCACGGGAACGGGAACTATGTGGGTTTTCCTTTGAAAACGCGGGCGAAGCCGCGGGTGGAAATCTAGTATTACTATAGATCGATAGTAGATATTACTTACAAGTTCCAAGATGTAGGTAATAAATGATTGCTGCAGAGTTGCGTGGACTATTACAAACTTTCAGTATTGTTCAGTTGAAACACACCACAACTCATAAGTTTGTATAATAGCGCGATTTTTCTAAGATAACACTAACCAGAGCCATTTTGTACGAGTATTACATAAGTTAGCGGAATCCAAAACTTTTCTAATATTTCTTAATTGAAACATTCTTGCAGTTGCTCGAATATTCACCGGAGTTTCGTATAATGTGAAAAACCTTTTATTTTCTCATTCTTCACAGTTAATTGTGACATACTGAGCATGTTAAGATATACATTTTTAGCATTTATGTATGTTTATCAGCCCTGGTTTCCATAACACAAGCGAAAGCTTAGTATGGGATTAGATCGTGCCGTGTGTGAAAATTGTCCTGAAATATATTTTATTTATCTTTATTTATTATTAAAGATGTACCTATAATTAAGGTCTTAGGTACCTATATATGATAAAAAACACAATAAACATAAAACAGCAAGACAATCATAACTAAAAGGATGGGTTTTGACTTTATATGCAATTTCTTAAAATTTAGTTGTCTAAAAAGTTTTATGCCCTTTTCTCTTTAGTATTATTAGTAAAGGCTCATTGAACTCTGTTTTCACGAGCATTTGAGTGATCGAGTTAAAACATTTTTTTAAATTATTTTCCTTAATGCATTCTTAATTAACTTCTTCATTATCTATAATCTACTACAAAAAATTGACTTTTTTTTTAGAAACAAATGAAATAAATATTATACCTACACCAAGAAAATAAGGGAATTAAGTAAATTAAATTAAATTTAATTATTTTATTAAATTAATTAAATTATTTAATTTAACATATGAATACTGCTATCACTAATTATTATCTACTTAAACTAGATCCACATAAATCGAGTTAAAATATTTTACCAAAACTTCAACAACATAAACTAAACTGACCTCAGAAAATTACGTTGACCCTTAACCTAATACGTTTTACTCATTTGACTGGAATTAAATCTAAGAATATTAAATTCTACTTTATCTATACTAATATTATAAAGCTGAAGAGTTTGTTTGTTTGTACGCGCTAATCTCAGGAAGTACTGGTCCGATTTGAAAAATTCTTTCGGTGTTAGATAGCCCATTTATCGAGAAAGGCTATAGGCTATATATCATCACGCTACGTGAAACGGTGAAACCGTGCGGCACAGCTAGTTCTTTGATAAAATTGAGGTGAACATTTACTAGGTGTAAATATAATGTTAACATCTTGACAAATAAATAAAGAGCAAATTTCACTCAAGTATTATGTGGGGTGTGAAAGAAAACCTTTCATCTTTTCTTCCATTTTGATATTGTCAAATAAGAAAAGGTTTTTATAAAGCTTATGTAGTTAAAAGCTTAAGTCTTATGTAGCAAGTATAAAAGGATTATATTAATCTTGGAATTTAATGTTCGATTCAGAAATCTTGAATGCGAGTAACATTATTCGTATTCAAGAAGTATATCCATACTAATATTATAAATGCGAAAGTAACTCTGTCTGTCTGTCTGTTACTCAATCACGCCTAAACTACTGAAACAATTTGCATGAAATTTGGTATGGAGATATTTTGATACCCGAGAAAGGACATAGGCTACCTTTTATTGCGAAATATGTACCACGGGCGAAGCCGGGGCGGACCTCTAGTAATCTTTAAATCATCAGTATCTCTAGTTATGAATAATTTTAAGAAATTGAATTAAGTTCTGTCTGATTTTTTACTAATCATTTCGCTTTATAAACATTCGTTACTTAGAATTTTTAGCATGAAAGTGTTTTATTGCGCGTGACTTGTAGGTTCAGACAATTCATTTGTAAAAATATTGTTGCTTCACCTGTATGTTTGCTCGCACGATTTTTGTCATGTACGTATTCGACTGACCGGTTGGCTTGGTTGGTAGTGGCCCTGCCTTCCAAGCCAGAGGTCGTGGGTTCGATTCCCTCCCGGGGCAAATATTTGTGTGATGAACATAGATCTTTGCTTTGTGTCTGGGTGTTAAATGTCTATATAAGTATTTATTTAAAAATTATATATGTACTAGAGGTCCGCCCCGGCTTCGCCCGTGGTACATATTTCGCAATAAAAGGTAGCCTATGTCCTTTCTCGGGTATCAAAATATCTCCATACCAAATTTCATGCAAATTGTTTCAGTAGTTTAGGCGTGATTGAGTAACAGACAGACAGACAGAGTTACTTTCGCATTTATAATATTAGTATGGATATACTTCTTGAATACGAATAATGTTACTCGCATTCAAGATTTCTGAATCGAACATTAAATTCCAAGATTAATATAATCCTTTTATACTTGCTACATAAGACTTAAGCTTTTAACTACATAAGCTTTATAAAAACCTTTTCTTATTTGACAATATCAAAATGGAAGAAAAGATGAAAGGTTTTCTTTCACACCCCATATAATACTTGAGTGAAATTTGCTCTTTATTTATTTGTCAAGATGTTAACATTATATTTACACCTAGTAAATGTTCACCTCAATTTTATCAAAGAACTAGCTGTGCCGCACGGTTTCACCGTTTCACGTAGCGTGATGATATATAGCCTATAGCCTTTCTCGATAAATGGGCTATCTAACACCGAAAGAATTTTTCAAATCGGACCAGTACTTCCTGAGATTAGCGCGTACAAACAAACAAACTCTTCAGCTTTATAATATTAGTATAGATAAAGTAGAATTTAATATTCTTAGATTTAATTCCAGTCAAATGAGTAAAACGTATTAGGTTAAGGGTCACCGTAATTTTCTGAGGTCAGTTTAGTTTATGTTGTTGAAGTTTTGGTAAAATATTTTAACTCGATTTATGTGGATTTAGTTTAAGTAGATAATAATTATATAATCCATCGTCCGGTGCGGAGACGCCCCCCCAGGAAGGTAGACCTGGCGGCCTCCCGCCACATTCGCGTTGGGCCTGGAGACAGGCTGCCGCTGACGGGTCTGCGGACGCGGTTCTACCGAATACCCGCGGCCCCGTCAATAAAGCGGCACGGCGGAACACAGTGGAGTTTAGTCGGTAGGACCCTGCACTCAGCAGGGTGAGTCCGACATAACCCAGGGCTCTTCCCCCGAGTGCCCTGGGTATGCCTAAATGCATTCTCCACTATAAAAAAAAAAGTAGATAATAATTAGTGATAGCAGTATTCATTCGTTATATAATTTACTTAATTCACTTATTTTCTTGGTGTAGGTATAATATTTATTTCATTTGTTTCTAAAAAAAAGTCAATGTTTAGTAGTAGATTATAGATAGTGAAGAAGTTAATTAAGAATGCATTATTAAGGAAAATAATTTAAAAAAATGTTTTAACTCGATCACTCAAATGCTCGTGAAAACAGAGTTCAATGAGCCTTTACTAATAATACTAAAGAGAAAAGGGCATAAAACTTTTTAGACAACTAAATTTTAAGAAATTGCATATAAAGTCAAAACCCATCCTTTTAGTTATGATTGTCTTGCTGTTTTATTTTTATTGTGTTTTTTATCATATATAGGTACCTAAGACCTTAATTATAGGTACATCTTTAATAATAACTAGCTTTACGCCTGCGGCTTCGCCTGCGTTTTCAAAAAAAAACCCGCATAGTTCCCGTTCCCGTGGGATTTCCGGGATAAAACCTAGCCTATGTCACTCAGAAATGATGTAGCTTTCCAACAGTGAAAGAATTTTTCAAATCTGCCAAGTAGTTTCGGAGCCTATTCAATTCATACAAACAAACAAACAAACAAAAAATCAAACCTTTCCTCTTTATAATATTTGTATAGATGTATAGATGTAAAGATAAATATTTCAGGACAATTTTCATATACGGCACGATCTAATCCCATGCTAAGCTTTCGCTTGTGTTATGGAAACCAGATGGCTGATAAACATACATAAATGCTAAAAATGTATATCTTAACATGCTCAGTATGTCACAATTAAATGTGAAGAATGAGAAAATAAAAGGTTTTTCACATTATACGAAACTCCGGTGAATATTCGAGCAACTGCAAGAATGTTTCAATTAAGAAATATTAGAAAAGTTTTGGATTCCGCTAACTTATGTAATACTCGTACAAAATGGCTCTGGTTAGTGTTATCTTAGAAAAATCGCGCTATTATTCAAACTTATGAGTTGTGGTGTGTTTTAACTGAACAATACTGAAAGTTTGTAATAGTCCACGCAACTCTGCAGCAATCATTTGTTACCTACATCTTGGAACTTGTAAGTAATATCTACATCTAGATTGATCTATGATATTATCTGTGATATTATGTTGAAAAGACTGACGTACCTTTTTTCTAATAATGTAGAATTATATCTACATTGGTATTGATAGCATTAAAATTAAGCTCCTTACTAACTCTAATTTTTCCAATGTTTTCAAAAAACCGAACCGGGACCGATATTATAAAGTTTGTAATTAAATTGTTAAAATGTAGTTCTCTCTATTTCTTAAACTATAAAATGATTACTTTTGGATATGACAAAGAAAGCTCATAGGTAAATAATTAATTAAATATACATTGTAAATTCACTAGCCACCTAAATATTTTCACTCAACTTGTCGTGCCTTTCAATACGAAATGAATAGAAACTGAAAAATACCCTTTTTCTAGTAACAAAACAGGAAATTTTAGACTATTCAGCGCGCTAGCAGTCCGTCAATCTCATGCAATATTCAGCGTACATGCTCTCCAGTTCTGGCATTTATTAATATCGTATGCAGGTGTTGATCAATATCCATTGCTATCCATTGCTGTTTTTGACACGTGCGACGTGCGTCTTAAATAACTTACGTAGATAGATAGCAATGGATAGCTTGTTTACCGTTATCGTTGATGTATTGTGTTACAATATATGGGTTTATTTGTTATAGGTATTTGCTTTGTAATTCAGTATTTATCACCTACATAGAGAATGGTCAATTGCCTACATTCCATCTATTAACTACATATATATAGAACGATAAACGTTTATATACATATCACATTATACAAAATTACACTTTAAATTTAGTATATTTCTTTAGAAGCACTTCCAATAACACTACTTTTTTATTAGACTCTCTAGATAAGTATCTATAACTGATTCAAATTTATAACCTCTTTAGAATTTGAATGGAAAAGAATTAAAAAAAAAGACGGGTTGCACTCCGGGAGTGCCGGCAGAAGTGAAAACTTGATTATTAACGTTGAGCATGTTTGATATTTTGGAATGGTATCCGTCTTACGCTTTTTCGATCAGGTCACGTGTCCTGACGCGAGTTTAAGATTTTATACCCATTACAGAAAAAGTGCTCAACGCCGCTAAAGAAGTTTTCACTTCTAAAATAAAAGATAAAAGTACAGTAATATAAAATCAATCAGAACATAAAAGATACAAAATTTGTTACGTGACCCAAATGGGCTTTATTACTCAAAGGATAAGTATCTGATTCAATGACATAAGATTTAATCTATTGGTTCTAATCAGTTCTTTGGGTTTTTCTATCTGATATTAACATTGATTCCCTTATTAAGGTTAATACTTAATTTCCTTCAGTTAATTATGGTTTTTATAGTAATTTGACTTCGTTTGCATAAACTGTCATTTTGTCCACATAAACTAGCCGACTTTAATTTACGTTTCAGATCTGCTAGTGAAAGTTACTTTAATATAAGAGCAAACGTTTCGGAAATTATCCAGACCAAAGAACATAATAATATGTTTGAGTAAGCAATAATAAGCTGTTATATTATTAAACTACTAGCTGTTCCCCGCGGTTTCACCCATTGTTCCGCTCCTGGTTGGTCTTAGCGTGATGATAAATAGCCTATAGCCTTACTCGATAAATGAGCTATCTCACACCGAAAGAATTTTTCAAATCGGACCAGTAGTTCCCGAGATTAGCGCGTTCAAACAAACAAACAAACAAACTCTTCAGCTTTATAATCTTACTAGCGACCCGCCCCGGCTTCGCACGGGTGCAATGCTGATACTAAATACACTACAGAAAAACTGTGAACGTTGTACCTATATAAAATTAAAAACATAGCGGCCCGCTCGACTCGCCCGATAGCCGGGCGGCGCGCGGCCGGCCGGTACCGCCGCAAACGCTACGTCCCGCAATTTTTAAATCTGTAATATCTTCGAAAATATTCACTTAAATCATACGGTGTAAAGGGCCATATAGATCTATATTAAATGAACAATGTATTCAAGGTATTTAATTGGTTAAGGATTAATGCTGTATTGGTTAAAATCGCATCGAAAATTAGCCATTATTTGTCGTAAAAAGTAAATGACAAAAAAAAGTTGTTGTGGGTTATCCATAAGAGATAGACATATACCATCGCGGACTTTTCTGTAGACCTTTTCAATGTGTATAATACTTAGTACATTATTTTGATAAAACTCGTAGGGTTCAGCCTGCGTTTGCAATGTAAGCGGAAAAAATGTAAAAATTTACGACATCACATTAGAAACCTCAAAAATAACAGTACTTCTCCACTATTTAATGGATGTTATTATACATATAAACCTTCCTCTTGAATCACTCTATCTATTAAAAAAAACCGCATCAAAATCCGTTGCGTAGTTTCAAAGATTTAAGCGTACAAAGGGACATAGGGACATAGGGACATAGGGACAGGGAAAGCGACTTTGTTTTATACTATGTAGTGATGTTTATCAGCCATCTGGTTTCCATAACACAAGCGAAAGCTTAGTATGGGATCAGATCGTGCCGTGTGTGAAAATTGTCCTGAAATATTTATTATTTATTTACAATATAATAATAGAAAAGAAACTCCATTTTCAGATATCGTTCAATCCATTTTCTAAAGGGACAGGAAACAATTTAGTTAATGGGTATTTAAAATCTCGACTAGCTAAGTAGTCCGTTAAGAGTTGTTCAGAAAAAGCTGAAATTCTTTATATTACGTACGTAGGTTCCTACTTCAGAATCTTTGATAGACAAAGAACTGTATACTATAAGTAATGTTATATGTTCATGTTATTTAAGTAAATATAGCCTTTTGTAGACAACATTAAACATTAATTGCTGTCGTTAAGTACGTATTTCAAATCAAATTAACACTTTCAGGAGTTAGATATAAATTTAATAAAAATAATTTAATATCCAATAAGTATTAATTTGTTGGTTGTTACCGTGCCGATTTAAACCGTATACTTTCAATTTTTCTATGGAAGAAATTCAATTGTGTTTCAGATTTTTTTTTAACTCAATAAATAATCTGGTTGTGCCTCACGGTTCTACCCGAGGACCGTAGTTCAGCGAAAAAACCATCATCTATTTAGGAGTAGATTTTTTTTCGTTTTCGGCCATAAATTTGTAATAAACAGACAGAATTTTCCATTTATAATATAAGTATAATGAGGATCGTATTTGAATTGACTTTAACAATGTAAATTATATTTTTTAGACGAAATCCAGGTTACCAACGGAATCATTTAATTGTTACGTTTCCAAGAGTAATTACCGATGGTCCTTTGAGATTTGACAAATAGTTTTAAAAGTAGTTTTAAGTCTAGACATCACTGGACTAGACTATTTAATTGGACTTTAAAACAGCCTTCATAAATTGTTTATAATGGAGATCAAATAAAAGCTAATGTTATTAATTAACCTTGCTTTTTAAATCTGTCGATTTTATAAACAGACTTCTGAAAACATTCAAGGATGCTTTATATAAACTCTTTGTATGCACAGATTATAAGTGATTGATGTGATTATTATTTTATACTAGCGGTCCGCCCCGGCTTCGCCCGTGGTACATATTTACGTTTTCTCTACATAAGAACCATCCTCGTACTTCAAGGAATATAATAAAAAAAAAATATCGAAATCGGTTCAGCCGTTCTCGAGTTATGCGCTTACCAACACATTTTGCGATTCATTTTTATATATAAGAGATGTGCAATTGATGTTATAAGCCAGTTCTGTGAATATTTTTCTGAACTTGAATGTTAAATACCTACTTTTCTAGGTTTGTAAATCATAATTTATTATTTCGTTATTTTTTTGTGACAAATGACACCCTACATAACTTTATACAATAAAAAAACATTGAATATGGTAATGCTAGAATAATGTTGGATGCTATTTAGGGCCGATTTTTCAATGCTTGGATAAAACTTATCCATCCAATAAAGTATTAGGCGCGGGACATATACAAGCGGCGCGGCGCGCCGCGGGCGCGCTGCCGGCGTGCATCGGGTGCGCTATTGGCATTTTGTATGAAATAATTTTGGAAAGGCGCAACCTTGGCGCAACCTTGGCACAACCGTGGCGTGCCGTCTCAACGCCTGTCCAAAATTCTTTCATACAAAATGTATAAGAAGGACGTGGTGCAACACCGTGCAAAACAGATTCAAGAGGTGCGCTTATGGCACGCCCGCGCCCGCGCCGCTTGTGTTTGACCCGCGCCTACACGATAATAACTGTCAAATACGGGCAATTAGAAATTATTAGAATACGTTTTTAAAATGGTAGTTTTATACATTACTAGCCCACGCCGGCGCCGCTGGGCTTTGGGACTGCGGCGCGGACCTCTAAAATTAAGCTCTCCGTGCGATTAGAGCTTTTTGTGAAAATTAAGCTCTCCATGCGATTAGAGCTTTTTGTGAAAATTAAGCTCTCCGTGCGATTAGTTTTTTGTGAAAATTAAGCACTCCGTGCGATTAGAGCTTTTTTGTGAAAATTTAGCTTTCCGTGCGAATAGAGCTTTTTGTGAAAATTAAGCTCTCCGTGCGATTAGAGCTTTTTGTGAAAATTGAGCTCTCCATACGATTAGAGCTTTTTGTGAAAATTAAGCTCTCCGTGCGATTAGAGCTTTTTGTGAAAATTAAGCTTTCCGTGCGATTAGAGCTTAATGAGAAAAATTAAGCTCTCCGTGCGATGAGAGTTTTTTGTGAAAATAAAGCTCCGTGCGATTAGAGCTTTTTGTGAAAATTAAGCTTTCCGTGCGATGTGAGCATTTTGTGAAAATTAAGCTCTCCATGCGATTAGAGCTTTTTGTGAAAATTAAGCTCTCCATGCGATTAGAGCTTTTGGTGAAAATTAAGCTCTCCATGCGATTAGAGCTTTTTTGTGAAAATTAAGCTCTCCGTGCGATTAGAGCTTTTTGTGAAAATTAAGCTTTCCGTGCGATTAGAGCTTTTTGCGAAAATTAAGCTCTCCGTGCGATTAGAGTTTTTTGTGAAAATTAAGCTTTCCGTGCGATTAAAGCTTTTTGTGAAAATTAAGCTCTCCGTGCGATGAGAGTTTTTTGTGAAAATTAAGCTCTCCGTGCGATTAGAGCTTTTTTGTGAAAATTTAGCTTTCCGCGCGATTTGAGCCTTTAATGAAAATTAAGCTCTCCATGCGATTTTATGCGGTTATCAATTCGGCCGGTATATTTTTTTTTTATGTATGTACACCGATTACTCAGAGGTTTCTGAACCGATTTACGTCATTCTTTTTTTGTTCGATGCGGGATGGTGTCGAATTGGTCCAATAATTTTTTTTTTCGGATAGGCCCAGTAGTTTTTATTTTATGAGCATTTTTGTCTGTACTCGATGACTAAGTTGATAATATGTAGCAAGTAACTTTGATTCACTTCCCGCCTACCGGTAACCGATTGAGCTGAAATTTTGTATACGTATGTAAATTTGATAGCGATGAAACATTATCATGACATGAAGCTGATTTGATGATGGAATCGGAAGGTGGCCATAGGAACTCAGTAATATATTGACTCAACTTTATCGAGTTTGGGCTCGTTTGATTCGTGTTGAAAAATACACTAAAAAGTATTAAATAAAAATAACTGCGTTAAAAACAACCGACTTCAAAAACGGAAAAGTAAGAAATAAAAAAAGATTTGATATTATTAACTACTACATAATATTATTGTACATATTTCGCAATAAAAAGTGGCTTATGTCCTTTCTCGGGTATCAAAATATCTCTATACCAAATTTCATGCAAATTGGTTCAGTAGTTAAGGCGTGATTGAGTAACAGACAGACAGACAGAGTTACTTTCGCATTTATAATATTAGTATGGATTCGACGAATAAGTTTTAACCAAGGATTGAAAAATCAGCCCTTACACGAATAACAGCTAGGTACATTATATAACACTAGCTGCGCCCCGCGTTTTCACCCGCGTGGCTCCGCTCCTTTTAGTCTTAACGTGATGATATACAGCCTTTAGCATTCCTCGATAAATAGACTATCTAACACCGAAAGAATTTTCCAAATCGGACCAGTAGTTCCTGAGATTACCGGTTTCAAACAACCAAACAAACTTTTTAGCTTTATGATATGAGTAGGTATAGTTTTTATAGATTATAATAAATTATATTAAATAGGTATGTTAATTGTCATGTAATTATTGTAAAAAAATAAATAGTGTTGTCTAGAATAACATTATAATTTATATTAACTGTGGTGTCATTTTTAATAGCTCATTGTTTTCTTGATTGTTTATTTAAAATAATGTAGTTGAAAACTTAATGTTTGCGAACCGGTGTGTAAATAATTATGTGAATAATAATACAACTGTTGAGTGTTTAGTTTTAGTTAAAACAAATGATACATTTTAGCATACGCCAGTCTTATTTTTTGTATTCTTTTGACCATTGAAAGATAGCAGTCCCCCCGCTACCAGGCTCGCTACAAAGTGAACGTCGGGATAATAATATAATGATTAAATCTCGTTTAAAATCCGTTAAATTTTTTATTTTATTATTGTATAATACTCGCGCTAAATCAATCAAAATAAAGTGGTGTATTCAAACTCAAACTCAAATTTATTTACCTATTCATTTAGACTAGAAGCACTTCTGAATCGTCATTACAAATTTTTAACATTTACCACCGATTCGTTACGATATTTAATATTTATTGCACATGAAATATAACTTCATATTAATTAATTACAATAAAATAAACGTTTATAATATTTTATAGATTAACACTGACTTTCTAGTTGTAATAACATCAACCTTTATGTTAGCCTGCCTGATGTTGCTCGTATATAAGTTTTTGTGATATCATAAATTTTACCCAGAAAGATACATATTACTCAGAAACTAGTTTAAAAGCTTGTGAGAGTTTTACTGCAAATTATGAGAATTACCAGACCTGAAACGTTAAAAGAAATTGCCCTTGCTGCAAGTACTCACGTACTTGCAACAGGGGCAATTTTGAAATTGGACCCTTAATTGGCTCCTTTATTGTGATGTGTACAGGCAAGCGGGGGCAATTTAGAGAACAACTGAAATTGCTCCGACCGCCGACCAACCGATCTTGTTCCAATATTGCCCCTGCGGCAGGTATGTGAGTAGCCGGCCTAAGAAAACCTTTTTAAGTTCTAGTGAGTTTAATATAGAAATTTGAGTTTTATTTTTTAAGCCCGTAGGCGTTCTAGTAATCACTGAATAGAATTTAAGGATTACAATAGCCATTTTAAATAATTAATTATATCTATCTTATAATATTGCTTCAGTATGAATGTTCAGTAGGAATTGTGTATGTTATTAAAAATTATAAATTAAAATTAAAAATTATTAAGTAATTATAAATTATAAACATTTATTCTTTAGTAATTAAAAATATTTTTCTTTAAGACATTAAAAGTTGTTGTAGTAGACAACTCTAATTTATTTTTTTGTAATTTATATGAAAAAACTAATATACGAATCCGTTATTTTTTATCAAAGTAGGTAACAACAATTAAAAAAAAAACAGTTTCTACGTAAAACAGTTTTCTATTTTCTGCAATACGGAAACATCAACCATTCTTATTTAAATTATCTGTGGAAGGCCTTTGTCACTTCGAGAAAGTTCGCAAATAGCTGGAAGCTAATAAAACATTATTTTCTTTAGTCTTGGGGTCTTGGCTATATTATTATGTTGACTTTCAACTCTTGGTTACAAATATAAAAGGGTCATTTGGAAAAAGAATAATTTTCATTCTTTCAGTATTGGTCTTATATCTGATATCTATACTAATATTATTAAGCTGAAGATTTGTTTTTTAGAACGCGCTAATCTCAGGAACTACTTGGTCCGATCTGAAATATTCTTTCGCTGTAAGATAGCCCATTTATCGAGGAAGGCTATAGGCTATATATCATCACGCTAAGACGAACAGGAGCGGAGCAATGCGAGTAAAACAGCGGGGTACAGCTAGTGGAAGTTAAAGTAAATGCATCATCAATAAATTGCATCGTTACCACATAGACTAGTTATTTGATCATCATTAAATTTTTGTAGAAGTGTAGTTTCATAATAAAACATTTATTTATTTAACTATTCTCCTGAAGCGCTTTTAACACGATAGAAATTGTATACAGCGGTTACAGCCCCATCTAAAAGCAGTTTCCACAGAGACGAGGATAATTGGTGTCACTATTTCCACTTTTGAAAGAAGGATTGAGAGAAGCAAGCAAAATAGAAGAAAGAAATATTCGAACCATATTTGCTGTAATAATATCATCATGTCTGCAAGATATAAAATATAATGATGTCATTGAAATGTACTAGTCTGTGTTACCATATATTATATACGATAATATATTTACGATAGTTGGATAATAATAGCAAATAAGATATTTTGGAAGGCATTATTATAATCATATCTATGAATTCTTATTCGAAATTGTACATTTAAAATCCGTCTGACAATAGCTACATAATATCTTGCTCCCTTTGGACCCTTTGTTGAAATTAGGGATGTAACGATACATGATTTTGCCGATACGATACCGATACCGATATTTGTAGTAATGTATCGGCGATACCGATACCGATACCGATATCGATGGCTTGGTAGAAAAATAAATAGTGAATTATGCATAAAAAGTTACCAACATTTAACAGAGACAACTGTTAATCGTATTCTTTTAAATAAAAATTCCAAATCAAAAAAACAACAAAACCATTTATTTTAGTATTATTATTTTACGAAGTCAGTTAAACTTTAAGTAATACACATACAATCAGTACCTAATAAAAGTTTACTATAATTGGTAGAGTTTTTTCAAAAAACAAAGTGCGCACGCGCGGGCGGCCTACCGCATCGTTCATTGGGCGCGGATTTTTGAATTATTTGATATCAAAAAAATTGGTTGTTTGTAAAGTAGGTTTACGATCGAGATGTTTACGTGATAACATAATGCAGTGGCAGCGCTCGAGATGAAACGGGAGATCGGTCCGTCTCTCTCTCGTTATACCTGCGATCGCGCTCGTGAGGTTTTGGTGTGACACAAGTTTATGAACATGTCACCCAACTAAAACGATTTTAAAAACGTTATCACGTTAAAAATTAAAAAAATTCAAAATTATTTAGTTCTTTCCTATAAATAAACAAATTTGTGATTGGAACACTCCTAGTAAGCAAATAAAATGCTTGTGTCAGGAGGTTCCGCTCTTCCTTAACACTATTACAGAAACAGAAATAAAACAATATGAATGAATACAATGCAAAAACATAAAAGAAAAGAAAGAATTTAATAAAAAATATCGGTATCGGTTGATTTATTATCGGCGATACCGATATATCGGCTTGCCGATATATCGGCCGATATATCGGTATCGGTATCGGTATCGTTACATCCCTAGTTGAAATCATGAATATGAGTAAAGTTAATATTGTATAGTACATTATTAATACATATTTCTAAATATAAATTAGAAACCTACCTACTTACTCACATTTTTGTAAGTTTTTTTTTGAATCTTTGACTTGTAAGTATATCTCTCATCGATAAAATTAAATAAAAAAGTAAAGTCCCGTATGTATTACTTTACTCTTTGAGTAAAGTTGTTGAACAGAATATAAAAACAAGAAAAAATAATTTACTTGACACAAAACAAAATAGAAAAGCAGAATAACAAATACAATAAACGTTAAAAATATATTTGTCGCGAATCGCAATATTATATTTTGAGTGTGCGTATTCTAACTTCAGCCTCGATTTTGATTTGCAATTGAAACTTTCTTGGCCAGCGGCCATTATGCTGAGCGTCGAACCGATTGACGGACTGGTGCGATCACATCGGTGATCGGCGTCATATCGTTAACCGACTTGTAAAAATGATGATTCGATATTACCAATCGTTGGAAAAAATATCAATATCACAATTATTGTAGAAAAAGTCTTGCACCGTTCATTTAATAATGAACCTATTTCCATAGTATAAAGTTATGCTATGATATTCCAATATATTGTAATACAGTGCTACTAGTATAGTTAAAATTAAAATTATTATTATAAACAGTAAGTTATTATTAGATAGTTTCGTGCGATATTCGTCTCTAAAACAAATTTCATTGAGCACTCCTATTTGATTTTAGGCGAAATGTTCATCAGAATTAGAACGTAAACCATATATTATTCATTTATTACTTACTCAATTGGACAAAATGGCTAATCAAATTATAGGAGGGGATCTCTCGGATGCCTACGTCCTTGCAGTGGACGAAATAATTTGATGATGATACTAAATGATTTAGAACATCCTTATCTCATTTTGGTGCAATCCAAACGAAGCCGAGACGTTACCAATATACATATAACTAAATAAAATATACTGGAAATATGATTTTATCGCAACTCTGATTTCCTGACAACCGAATGAGACGAGATATTTAATATAGATAGTGGCTCATAAAATTTATCCCTCATTTCTCCGACAAAATAGCCTTCGCTTAACATAATCTCTGTTCTTATGACATGATTTTAAAAGAGCAACTATGAAGTTTCTTACCGGTTCATCTCCATAGATACTGCTTTGATACTGCTTTCCGAATCGGTGGTAAATGTTAAAATATATAATGACGATTCAAAAGTGCTTCTAGAAGAAGTTTAATTGATTAAATAATTAATTTTTTATATCTACTAAATAGTTAAATACCTATTAAAAACTTATATTATGTGTATAGCGAATACCTGTAATTTGTATATTTAATATAGTTTTTACATTCAATTCAGCTTTTTTAAACTTTATTACGAGAGATTTCTGAACGTGTTACAAAAATAATATTTGGTATTATCTCATACTTTTCACGCTAGGAACAAAATATATAAAGAGAAAGTTTATTCTATAAACAATTTATAAATAAACAGTATGATCAGGCCTTTAGTAAGTAATGAAAAGTATTGTTTTGAAATATGTAGTTAGAAATTATTGCTATTTGCAAATTCTACTTGCTGTTTAGGCAAGTAGGCACTTCGAGTGGGCGTAGCAAGCAAGTTAGACGTTTAACTTAAAAGTTGGAAGGTATATATTTTTATGTTACCACCAATATGTGGTTAAGTAAATTAAATGGAATTGACTGAAAATTTAAAGTACCTAACCTTTCATCAAGTAATGTATTGTTCTAAAATCAAAGCAAAATTTTGTTTCATTTGCGCCAGTTATTATCGGACAAAACCACGATTTTCGATTGATATTTACTACTATTATTATGAAAGTCTGTAATGATTGAATGTTTGTATCGAATAAACTCAAAAAGTACGAACCCGATTTCAAAAAATATTTCATTAGCAGAAAGCTACATTATCCCTCAGTGCCAAAGGATATGTGTTTATTTTTGTTTTCCCGGGACAAACGGCCAGTTAATTCATAAAGTGAGCAGGAAAACCGGTAAGTGGGCGTCACATTTGCCTAAGGGCGTTGACTACGAGTGCAAGCTAACAGGATCCACATCAAGTAAATTAATATTTACAATCTTAATATTACTAATGGGAATCCTAACTCATACTTAATTCATATCTCTGTTTAGTTTACATTAGACCTACCATGGACCTTCCTAACTATATAATACAAATGGGTATCCTTTAGATTCCTACAATGGTAACATTTTTATATCAAGGATTTAGTTTCAAATTTGTTTTTACAAACACTTTATTTGTATAGATATCTACGCTATTCGGAGGATAAAGCCAATTACAATAAGAAAAAGCAAATTCAAAAACTACCAATACCAATAATCTATCCTACTAATATTATAAAGCTGAAGAGTTTGTTTGTTTGAACGCGCTAATCTCGGGGTCCGATTTGAAAAATTCTTTCGCCTTTCGGTGTTACACAGCCCATTTATCGAGGAAGGTTATAGGCTATATATCGTCATGCTACGGCCAACAGGAGTGGAGCCACGGGGGTGAAACCGCGCGGAGCAGCTAGTGTATTTATATTTCGGAATGCTAATAATGCACAATAGAAATCTTATTCATATTCATTCATGATCATAACAAAGGGAGCAAATACAGGTAGGTACCTACATGTAGCTATTTTCAGAAGGTTTTTAACAAACGTCTAGGACTTCTAAAAGAAGCTCAATTCATATAATATTATGCGATAAAAATATAATGACTTCAGGAATATCTCAGATTTCTATAAAGAATCTGGATATTTGAAAGGTGTTTCTCGTTATAAATGGTACGAATAAATCAAGTGTAAGATTCGTACCTAAAAAGGGTTCCTTTAAATATAGGAAGTGATCTGTTATCCCATTTTCAATATCCATTTCTAAGTAATAAAGTTGAAAGAAATCGTTTACTTAAAGCCTTATGATTTTACGGCTAAATAAATCTTTGCTTCAAGATTTTGAATCAAGGCGGACTTAAAAATTTAATGAAGTCAATTTTGTGAATGAATCAAAATTTTAAACAGCTGTTAGGATTTGGAGGGTTATTATGGTGAATCCATAAAAAGTTTAGCACTTTTTAAACTGTAATTTTTATTAATTAATTCATGTAAGCATAAAATGTATGTCCTAAAATTCAGGAATACTCACCTAAAATACATAATAATAACAACTGCATTCCCCGAGCACCCCACCACTGCCATAGTCACATACAAGCCACCGAGCACATACTGTATCGAAGGGTCTGGGGGAGGGAAGCTCAACCAGTGCTGGTTTATCAGCAACAGATAGTCATCCGTGAACAAAAATCGCCGCCAAAATTGCAACGGCCATTGCTCCTTAAAAGCTACCAAGGTGTCACTATCGCTAACGGGCTCCCCGCGAGCCACAGGTGTACTCTTCACATCCAAAACGTACTCGTGGTCCATTGCGCGCCTCTTTATCCTCACTTTCAATTCATCGAACATTCTGATCAATCGTTTGCGCTTCTTCCACAATTTGAAATTTTCGACACATCGCAGCAGATCGTTGTAGCAATGTCTATTTAAATATAGAACACTTTTTTTGTTAACACTGTCCAGCTCCTCTGTGTGCGTGTTGTCACATGGCACAATTATTGGGATGATGATGAGGAATATTTTTGTTATTTGCATTTTCACTGGAGCGGCATGGTACACGACCGCTCGCCACACGCGTCGGAACGGAATGAGACTGGTAACTGGCAAGGATAGTCAGCTGTGCTGAAAGTTTCACGGATGTTTTTATGTGTTTAGTTTTAATTGTCACACGAGTGTTTAAACTGTTGGGGCTAATTGTAATTCACCGTGAGATAACATGTTTTGGGTTAATAACATTTTATTGTAGTTTGAAAGCTTTACGGTTTTATGTGTGGTTACTACTTACTTATCCCTTATATATATTATCCCTTATAACTATCCCAAAGATATAATATATCGTAATTTTGGTGAAAATAATATAAAAGGTTTTTATATTAATTTAGGTAAATATAAATTGAGAATGACATTCAGTTTACATATTATACATACATCCAAACAGAGCGATATTAAATTATTGAATCCATAATAAATAATAATATTAGTTATACATACGAAAGTAGGTATTATAGCTAAACTACAGGACCGAGTTGGATGAAAATTCGAATGAAAACAGTTCAAGAGCCAAGGTTTGAAACAGGGTTGAAAGTTTTGTCCGCAGATGAAACCGCGAGTTTGGCTAGTTTAGTTATAATAGGTATATTATGAGAACGATTCTGAGCTTGGAAAAGTTAAAATATACATTTTACATAAATGGGTAAAAGTTAAATATTTATAAAGGTGCGTAGATTAATTTGGCTAGGTGCAAAATTCACAGTTCTTGACGTAACTTACATGACCCATTCAAAAAGTTAAACAGGAGAATTAAGACAGCAGTCACTTCGACTTAATTAAAATTAAGATCCCTTTAACCTAACCATGAAGGAGGTCTCTAAATTCTTTTTTTAACCAAACTCCTCTGAAATTTTAGCGTTTTTTATAAGAATTTTCGTGTGTAGGTAACTACATACTCGGTAAATCTGCATATAAGTTGCCAAGAATGATAAACTAAATCTAGTAATACTATATATTAAAGTCTCATAATATATTTTAAATATATGGTACCTATTGCGATTATTACCAAAATGGTTTCCAAGCTCCAAAAGTTCACGGATAGAGCTTTATTTTCTGACTTGTAAAAATATTTTATTGGAAATCTTTTATTTTTTAATCTTCTAGCTTTTTTCAATTGCAATTGTTCTAAAGCAATTTGGAAAGAACCCATCAAAAGAATTAAATTCATAAGATTGAGGTAAGTTTATATAAATTTTCATTGTTCAAATCATTTTTTTCCAACATCACCAAATACACTCTAAAAGTCTAAAATGCCTTGTAACAGGAAAGCAGTATGCGTTTGCTTACTACACAATGAATATTTCATGATGTCATAAAATATTCATGGGGGATCCATAAATTAAATGTAATCTTTATACTGTTGGTGTATCACCAAAAATGGAGACCCTCTCTAAAGGATTAAACAAAATTGACCTAGAGCAGGAACTTTAACAGATTCTATAGTTGTTTCCCTATATTTTTGTAAGGTTCGTGTTATTTGATATTTATGTTATTTTATTTTTTATATGACTAATAAAATAAAACAAATAGTCATGAAATTTTTTTGAAGTTTTTACAGGGAGCGCTGTAGGTATAGGCAAGAAAAAATGTCTAAAATTTATTTAGAAAATTTTCCATTTCTATACAAAAACTGAAATAGAAGCCTCATTTTTAAATGTCAGGTTATACAAATTTATACAATGGCGTATGATAATGAAAAGTATATTTAATAAGTTAGAACTTATGTAGATCGTCTGTGGGTTTGGGAAAATGTTGAGTTTTTATCTTTTTAAAATGGAATTTTTAGAAATCAAACCGTATTATGATTTATGTTTCATATAGAATGAAAATTTACTCTTATAATTCCAAGTAAGTTTTTTCATTATGATTTATGAAGCTCTAACATCAAGTATTTTTTTAATGAAAAACATAAATTTTGGTTTTCAACCACATTTCACAAATTCCAGACTTATATGTATTATGGTTTATTTATTATTTCAATCTGAGATTTTAACGTTTCAAACCATATTCTTCAAACCATATCGAAACATGATTCTAAACTAATATTGTAAAGAGGAGAAATGCGTATTTTGACTTGACAACGTCTTATAATTCGATAGAGCCGGCTGCACACACGAAAAAACATGACTCATGCGGCGTTACCTCGCCTCGCTCTGAGGCGTTCCATGTAAAGTTTGAAGTGCAAGCAAGAGCGCGGAACGAGCGACAAAGAAGCACAATCGGACGTTGTCACGTTCAACTATCGTCAGTAAACCGACTTTACAGACAACCAATTTTTTTTCTAGTACATAAAAGGTGTCGTTTGGACAAAGTATGCTTAATGAATACCGTCCTAACATAAGAGTATCCTGTTGAGTCAATGAGGGAGTGGCTTTTCGACTTTATTATACTGACGTATGCTTTTATAGCTTTCATTTATATTTATTGTGCATTGTGCAATTAGGATAGTACTTTTCTATTATCCTATAGGTATGTCTGTTGTGGAATATACACCATTTTTTAAGTTAATTAATACGTAGGGCGTACATAGTTACCCACATAATATTATTTTATGCTGTAAGGGGAACTTGACGTTTATAATATTATAATATGCTTACGAAAATATTTATTTTTATCAAGCTTAAAGGGTTAAAGGTATGACTTCATACAATTTTATCATATTCCAACAAAAGTTACCTTATTATTTCAGAAAAAATGTCACAGAGCATTGGTCATGTCTGGTCTTATCTGTGAAATATTTGACATTACAACCGAGTTGGATGCTGTTTTTTCAGTTAAATATTATGTATTTCAACTTTTTTTGTATTGTAGTAAGTACAAAATAGTCTGTCTAAATTTCTTAAGATAATATTATGTGGAAATTCAGCATGGAAAATACGTAAATTACATTTTAACGGTAAATTATCTCAGTTAAAATAAATATTTAAGTCTAAGGTTATTCTACTAACTATCCTACTATATCATAAATGCGGAAGTTTGTGAAGATGGATGGCTATTTGTTATTCTTTCACGCAAATACCACTGAACCGATTACAATGAAATTTGGTATGTAGGTAGCTGAAGACCCAGAATAAGACATAGGCTACTTTTATCCCGGAAATCTCAAAGGAACGGGAACTATGCGGGTTTTTCTTTGAAAACGCGGGTGAAGCCGCGGGCGGAAATCTAGTAATAATAATTTATGCCCGAATAGGACGTTATTTTTATAAATTCCAATTGATCAATAATTTTTTTTTACTTTTTGCCCAACAATGTTGACTCTAAAAAAGAAAAACCTTGTTATTTAATGAATTTAAACAAGTTGAATTCATCAATTTAATTTGTGTTTTGATCAAAATCCTAACCCATTTTAGTGAGATTAAAGATGGACATAAAAATTTACTCTCACCCATTTTATAAATCAACCCTTATTTGTCCGGTGCCCTTAATATATATGTAGATAAATCAGTATACAATTCTCTTATTAAATTGATCCCTTCGAAGAAATCAGCTGAACCGTAATAAGTTTGTAAACTGTATCCTTCATTTTATGAAATTTTACACATATTAAAGCTTTTGTTGCGATTTTATAAACAACCCATAGATATATTTATCTAGGTACTAGTTTCGTTGGTCGCGGAAGACTTCCAACCAATACCCCGCGGCCCCATCATAAAAGCGGCAACACAGAGTCGGTAAGAATCCGACATAACCCACGGCTCCTTCTCCGGGGGCCTACATATCTTTGGAAGATTTCCACACTAAAAAAAAGGTACCAGTTTCGTTACTATAATATTATGTTAAGCTTTATCGACACTACAAAGTAATATTCAAACACAAACACTGCTTTTCTACCATTTTTGAACGATTTAAATGTACGTATAGATAAGTTTTTATTGTGCATTTACCTTTGAGAAATTATCTTGATTTTCTCTCTAGTATAAAGTATCTATTTCATATTATAATATCTATACTTTAGGAGAAAATTTTTGACACAGAAACCGGTGTTGCTATTTTCAAAAAACTAGATTAGGTAAATAAACATACCAAATTACTATGTAAATACAAAAAGCCTTGCATGCAACAGCAGTAATTAAAACACAGAATTTCAAGTATGTAGACATGTAGGCCAGCTTAAAAGGTTTCATTAATTACTTTAAAATATTTACTCTGTTAATTTTTTTCGAGAACGACTTTCGGTAGCAACGCGTAATTTGTATGCATACCAGTGATAGTATATTTCTAAATATATTTAGAATAGCTGACCCGTACCCTTTGCTGGGCGTTGAAGAATGCGAAAACGTTTTTGTTTCATTGCTTTTCAATACCTATATCACAAATAAAAAATAATATAGTCTATGAGTATGACTAAAGTATGTTTTTAACCAGTGAAATTATTTTCAAATTTATTTTTATACCTATAAGCTAATCTTAGTAGCTTGATTTTATTTTTGTAAAATTAATGAAGATTAATACATATAATATGTAATCGTATTTTAGTATCCAGACGTGTACACATGTGTGAATTCTAGATTGTTCTAGATTGGTTAGGTAATTAAGTAAGTTTAACATAATATGAGTCGTGAGTACATAATATTATAGTAGACTAGCTTTCCGCCTGCGGCTTCGCCCGCGTTTTCAAAGAAAAACCCGCATAGTTCCCGTTCCCGGTGGATTTCCGGGATAAAACCTAGCCTATATTACTCGTGGATAATGTAGCTTTCGAATGGTGAAAGAATTTTTAAAATCGGTCCAGTAGTTTATGAGCCTATTCATTACAATCAAACAAACAAACAAACAAACAAACAAAGTTTTCCTCTTTATAATATTATTGTAGATAAGTAATGTAGTACCTAGATAAACTGTAATGAGTCCCATACAAATGCCTGTTAGTACAATATTGTAATTACTATAGTGAAAGTATTGGGAATAACAATTTGCCAATAGCGTTTTGTATAGAGTTCTCGAAAATTCTAGAACATTGTTCTATAATATTCATTTATTCTGAAGTGTAAATTTTCGATGGAAATGAGAGATTAGATATGAAAACAAAGGGACGGTATGGGACGCTCATTTAGATAACATCGTGACTTTATCAGCATGGGTTTAATTAATCTATTTTAAGTCGTTTTAATTTTAAATTCCCATTATATTAGGTAAATATTAATATACGAATTGACTTCGAGTAGATTTCTTTAAAAGACGAACACACCCTACTACATACAATAAATAATACATAAAAAATAATATCTGCTTAAAAACTTACCAATTTAGGTAGGTATTCACATTGGTATTCACGATAATATTAACACACAATTTACAATTATTTAAATTTATCTATAAAAAAGGTTCAGGGAAAAAAAGGACACAGAAAAAAATAGAACTACAGAAAAGAAGTAAAACATTGCACAGATAAAAAATATTGTAAAGTGTAGAAAAAAAATTTGATGAAATTGCTACAGAGTATTATTTACGTACAAATCTGTTGTATTGTACAAATTATATAAGAGTCTTACCGTGATTATATTCCATTCATGTAAATCTATTACAAGTCTAAAATTATTATTATCGAACAATTATCAAGTTTGAATCAATCGGAATTCCTCCGGTTATTATTCGATTATCTGGATTCTGGACGTTGCGAAATTTGGCGGGAATTTCTATTATTGACATTTACCACAGATAACTTATTACCTATGTCCTATATATTTTATCGTTCCATTTTCAATTGTTATATAAATTAAACGTGTTATTTTATAGAGAATCAAATAATTAACACTTTGTGGTAATAGCAATAGACATAATGAAGCTTAGAAGCTCTAATATTGTTAAAGAGATGGAAATTTGTTTGAATATAATGTGTCTGAGTAATTCAAAGGATAATAGATTTAGGTAAGTAGCTACACATTTAACTTCATTACAAATTAGAATACATTTAAATATGTCAGTTTATATATTATATGTATATATATGTATTCTAAGCATTACAATTACTGTATGACTTATACTTTTACATACATTGTTGTCAAATTACCTACATTTGACAAAAATAACAAATAGGTACATTATATTATACACATTAGCACAGTATTACAATATTATTTCCTACAGTAAGGAATCGCCTTTGATGTCGCGCGATGCCGCCGCCGGCGTAGGTACTTACGCTGCCACACGAAAATACCCTAGGGTTGCAACAAATGGGAAATAAAACAATTGTGATTATTAATATTATGATGAAATCATTTATTCATATTATGTACATTCAAAATAATTGCGATTATTAAATATGATGTAATTATTTGTTCATAAATATAATTATAATTACAGAAATTGCACTGCTAAATATTATTTACGTGGACACTTTATTTTTGGAAGTTCTTAATTGTATATTATAACATTTAACTAAGTAATGCATTCGCATTGGGATGTACAATCTGATTAGAAAATAATGAGGACAACATATACATAGCTTTGATTTTAATTCAACAGATACAATTAATACAATCTTTCTGAAATATTGTTTGCTTCTGGGATTTCAATGTAGATTTACATCCGTAAACGGAACAGTTTGTGCGCGCCATAATAGAATATGTAAGTACCTATGTATAATAAAATTATTACACAAAAAATACGACTGCGTCGTCCTTTCGCGCTAGGTAAAGCAAACTAAGCGTGTTTGCTTTACGCGGCCCGCGTCGCCCGACCCCCGCCAGTTCCCCTCCGTTTCTCTGCACAAGTACATTCGTCGCACTACTGTAGGAAATATGGTAATACTGTGACATTAGTATCAGGTAGCGTTATTAAAAAACCGAAGAGAAACAAGACTCGACTGTAAAATGTATCCTTTGTTATTTTCCACCCACGGTGATAAATCTACGACGCTTTTCAACTTGTATTTGATATCCATATTGTAATATGAGATATGTTTTTAAAAGCTCAGCCTTTTATGTATTCGCCATATTTACGCATAAATGAATATGTAATGACTTCTCCCATTAAGTAAGTAGGGTAAACTCACCTAATTATGTGACTCACTTAATTCGGAGATACAACGTTTGGACTCTTTTACAGCGTTATAGGAGTAAAATCCAATACATTAAAATTAACCCTATGGTATGGTAATAAAGCTTCTTTTCGTGTACAAATTTTTGTTAAAATCGTGCGGGTGGGATAGTAACAATCACGGGATTTGTCACTGCGCCCGCCATGTTTGACGTTTCACCGGGAGCGTGCAACTGTGCTGTCATTATTTAATTAATTTTAAATAGAAAAGGTGAGTGTAAGTTCATGATACTTTGACAATTAATTGTTAAAAACATATTCTTGTTGATACCGATAAAGGTTTTAGTAATTTTTCATTTGTTTTTGCATACTTAATACCTTATTTCCTGGGTTCAAAAAGTTAACGATTTTCAAGATTGCAACTCAAAACAGTGTCACCGAATTAACCAAGCAAATTTTTATTATTTTCAATTCGTGTATAAATAATTGTTTTTAGTACGTATACGTTAGTCGTTTAAGTCAGAAAATATTTATTTTTACTCAGGTTTAAACTTGGTTTAAAAGTAGGATCGCTTTCAAGCATTTTAAAAAAGTCCGTTATTTTTTTTATCACATAATTAAGTGAGTTATTTTTGTTATTTTAGACAGCATGAAGGAAGACAAAAATAAAAATAGAAAATATAATGAAACAACGCTGACATCCGCAATTCAAAATATTCTGCAGTCAAAAATGAGTCTACAGTACACTGTTCACACAAACAATTATAAAGAGCAATATTAATTTTTTATGGTTCCCCTCTTTTGATAATTTCTCATTGATAAATAAATACATAATTATTACTTTCAATATGTTTATATTTTTTATTAATTGTATTTTTTTTACTATTGTGTTAAAAAATAATAAATACTCACTTAATTCGGTTATAACAGAATTAGAGAAGTACTATCACCGAATTATGGTGATTGTCACAGAATTAGACAAGTCATCGCGGTTTGATTAAGCTCATTTTACGCTGAGTTAATTCATATGTGTTAAGATTACACTTGCTCCATTTGATAAATAGAAGATTGATTAATGTTCCTATTAAAAATAAAAATAAAATTTATAAAGTTTAACCTGTTTTTTTTTTCATATTCTGTTTTGTCACAGAATTAGATGAGTTGACCCTACCTACCTATTTAACTAATCAAGTGACATACATATGAAATTTTATAGTTATTTAAGAATTTAATTGGTTAGTTATTATTATAAACTTATTTAAGAGGAGATAAAACTTTGCACTCTGCTAAGCTAATATTCAATGTGAACGAAAAAAATCTTTACAAATTTAATGGAAGTTTTGCATGTAGGTAACTGCGGGATAAATAATGATGTACACAAAAAACCGGCAGCTAATTTAAATAGCTAATGTCACAACCATTATTCTGATGATTACAACTAGCGATTTGGTCTGTCGGGCTTGCCAAATAAAATTACAATCATACAAACACTTGCAAAAACTCCTTCTTTCGCAGTCGGGTAACAGAGAGCCTTACTATGTAGATAAAGTAAACATCCCTAAAATCCCTATTTTTCACCTCCGTCACGTGAACACTTGCAGTTAAGCAAGCTACACAATACCTTTGTTGTCGTTATTGATGACAATATTTCGTCCCTTATCCTTAATAGATATCGATATATCAGCGCTATCAGTATCTCAAAATTGTCTAATGATACAATTTAGCCTTAGAAGCCTCGATATAAACGAATTTAATTTGTTAAACGTTTCGTCGGGTCAAGTACCTCGGTTAGGCGAAATACTGAAGAATAGAAGTGTATTGTTTAGAATTATTACTTTTAACGTTATTTGAAGTGTTTAGTTTGTTAATAAATACAAATTTGTAACAGTTGGAAAGTGTATAATACCTATTACCTAATAAACGGAGAAAGCTTCGTTATAAGGAAAGTAACATTAAAGAAATATACATACGCTGGGAAACGGGGTCAACGAACGGCTAATTAGAGCCTTTGTGGTGATTGCGTAGGAACAGAATACCTATTAATTGTTGATTGATCGTAATAGGGAAGTTAAAACAAGTAAAAAAAGCGATATACTATACAGATAACCTCTAAAAAACTCGAACTAACTCGTACCGAACAATAAAATACATATCCTCTTTGAGTTTATATCGACATACCTAACCGTTTTTATTTTAAGTTAATATTACTTGAAAAATTAATACATTTGAATACTAAGCATAACATTAAAAATTTATTACAATACTCATAAAACGTATACGTTTTAAAATAAACTCAAATTTTCAGTCTTATTTTACGTTCCGTAATTTTTTCCCTTTAAGGAAAAATAAAGGAAATCCGCCCTTTTGCACGAGTGTTTCAAAATATAACAGATGTAATTATTTTCTATTTTTGGTTAAGAATATCGGATTCATGTAAGAATACCTGTTTTATATTTAACCTTATATTTGAGTTACCTTTGCAAAATCAACATGTCTGTGACTCACGTGGGTGACGTGGCTTACAAAATATAAAATTGGGATTAATATAGTGTTTGGTGTTTGTAGTGAATATTGCCTGTGATTCAACTAATAATTATTACAAACTAATAAGTTTGTAATAATTATTACAAACTAATAAGTTTGTAATAATTATACTACATAATCAACATTAAACATCTAGATAATACACAACTTGTTTTGGAAAAAATTCCAAGTCAATTTGAGTCCTAGTTACCTATATTACCTAACAAAAAGTTTGTTCTGTTCCTATCCAACAAAACGTTTACCCCATTAAATGTGGACATGAAATGGCCTAGTGACAGCAGCTGTTATTTAATTTTCCTTGCTTTTATGAAATATTTTGCATATAAAACGTTTTCTACTGGATTGAAGTGAGCAATTCTAAACCAATTTATTCTCAAAGGATTCCCGTAGCTTCCAAACAATTATTATGGGAGATACAAAAAACAATTCTTCTCTTATTGATTCTGTTTCTAAGCCGATTGCTTTGAAACATTTATGAACATTAAACGGAGTATGAAATTGACGTTTTAACAAAAGTTTTGCCATATAAATCTCCCCACTTGCCTAGTAACAAGATAACGTTTGACTGTCCTTGATATTTTAACTTTTAAGCAGGCTATTGTGTAAATATGTAGGTACAGGCATTATAATTCAGATGGAGTAGTTCTGGGTTAGAATTGTAACAATCGAATCAAAATAAGTAACACAAGTTTGGTAGGATAAAGCATACTGATCACCTGTTTAGTAAAAAAATTGGAAGAAAGTAATGACTAATGTTCATGCACTTTGACCTTACTTTGACATTATTTATATAGCGTTAGTTTCAAATTTTTCTTCTGTGAATTATTACACATAAAAAAAATAGAATTAGAACTCGTTTATAGAATAGAAACTAAATCAAATTCTATTTTACGCATGATTAAAGTTTGCTAACATATTGTTATAAGACTTGTGAAAAATATTCTGAGATTTTTTACATTCAACTTTCTAAGTTTTTCTATTTTACTTACTTGAAATACATCAAAAGGACCATAATATTCCCCCAACAGCCGACCGTCGAGAACAGCACATAGATGGCTCCCAGAAACTTCTGAACACCTTCATACGGCGGCGAAAATTGCAGCCAATGTTCATTAATCAGGTCCAAGTAATCGTCTGTGAAATATTTGAACTCCCGCCACCTCGACACCGGCCATCTTATCTTGAAACTCTCCAGGAGTTTCCTATGCCGTAAAGTACTATTCGACTCGGTCCTGTTGAAACGGTCAAGTTCCCTTTTCGATCTCCACAAAAATAGATTATCCTCGAAGTTCCGCAGCAAACTTTGCTCCTCCGAATCTTCGCTGCATAAAATACTCATGATTACTACGAAAGACAGGCCGAATAGGAAGAGAATACGCATTGTTACTGGACGCGTTTCCAATGCAAATGTTTTCGAGTTTATGAAGCATAGTAAACTTGTGCTTGAAAAATGTGGAGGCCCGTGGGACCACTTTACTTGTAAATGGGATTAAAGTGGGACGCTTTTGCGAAATCCAAGGCATCCAATAAAGACTCTATTAGATTGATTGATAGTCCCCGTAATTCAATTATGAAAACGTACGCCGATAAGAAGTTCCTACTAGTGAATTTTTAGCGATGTGCAGGTAAATTGGTAAACCGTCAGTTTTTAAAATTATACTAAGAAACTAAAGAAAGTGAATCATTCATATTATAAGAATTATTCGCTGAGATTTCGTCTGTTTCGTTTTATGATTGGTCATTATATAAGCAGAAAATACTTTAACTAACTACTACTAACGGTGAAGCCCGGGCGGACCGCAAGTAAATAATACAAGACATAGGACCGGCATATAAATATAGTAGGTACGTACTTACTTTCAATAGGATTTTCATTGTTTACTAATTGTTTTAGTACGTACAGAAATTAAAACAAGTCGATGACTGCTTTCGAAGGAAAATTATAGGACTTAATGTTCTAGATAGATCGATATTTTCAGAGAAATTGGTACGTTAAGTGTTTTCACGTTCTCGACAAATTAATGAATTAACGAACCTTGACTTCCCAGAATGTTGAAAAATCAATTTAAACTTATTGAACAAATATCGTCATAAAATATTTAACAGTTCTTCAGATTTAACTTAGCCTTGAAGAGCTTTGTTCAATGGATATAAAATAAAAAATAAACTTTCCCTTTGTTTTATGAGTCACGGAATTTAATTTTATTTATGTTTGTGTCATATTATTTTGGAGAACATTTTGTACCTACCGAGGACCACACTTATTTCTTTTCTTTATTTGAATTAATATTAAAAATACCTGTCATTTTAAAGTAAGACTATTGAGTAGACTACCTTAGTCACTATATACTACTATTTACACTGTTTGTATTGAGATAAATAATTATTTAAAAGATACATCTCACTTCGAAAATCTATAAAAGATACGTCTTTATACATAAAAAAAAAGTGTGTGCGTGTAACCTTTACGCGCGATTGAAGTAAAACTTCTTTGGCGTTGACGACATATATCACTGAAATGATTAAATATTAACTTAAATAAATAAATATTATATTATAATTTAATTATATTTATTATTCATGTGCTTTACAAAGATTATTTAAATGTTATATTAATATTATTCATTCGAAACAGGTAATTGAATGTCATCATAATTTCTTACGTACGAAATTATAGGTTTGTGGTAACTATAATGTGAAACATAAATTTTACTCTCTAAATTTGCTACTTTTCTTGAAAATACAGCATCTATCGTTGTACCGAAACGCGTTGTTGAATGAAGTCGAGAAGTATTCATAGATAAATCAAATTTTTCTTCTAAAAAATCAATTAACGGCTGAGATTCCTGAGAGCGAAAATTAACATTAAAATCTCCAGTTAGAATCATCGGTAATTCATGATAATTACTATTTAAAAGTCGAGAACCTTCAATTGTGAAGTGAAGTAATTGCTGATGAATAAATTTTATGATATTTGTCAGGCTAGTATTTGTAGAAATATAAATAACAACGATAATCACAGGTTGGTCATTCGTATTAACACATCGAACCAAGGCGATGTCACCAATTTGTGAAACCTCATCGGAAATTTGTGATAATATAGTTGGTGAAATATTTTGAATTGGTGTTACATTGTTCAGTGTATCTGTAGATGAATGATATACAGCTACTCCACCAGCAGTTGAGTTGGGTCGTTTGTATTGGGTAACGCAATAAAAATTTTCAATAAGAATTTGTTCGTCATTTTTCATCCAAGTTTCGGAAAATAACAGCAATGTGGACCTTTTTAATACTTTATCATTCAGATCAGAAACATGAGCACGTAAACTTTGGCAGTTGAAGGAAAATAGTGTAATGTTACTCTCATTTACAAGGTTATATAATTCTTCCTGTTGTGTTATTAGGCGAGAATTTGAAAGTCTTTCAAATTCACACTGTAAATCAACTATTCCCCCTGGACGCTTTCTTCCATGATAAAATTTGTTGTCATCGGTGTTTGAGACAATGAACAATCCATTTATATCAGTTACTCGTGATAATGCTACATATAACAGCTGCTGACTGTGACTTTTATTGTATTCATAAACGATTTGATCAAAAGTACCACCTTGAGACTTATGTATTGTAAGCGCACAAGCCGATACTAATGGAAAGTGATTTCTCTTTGCAAATATTGTCTTATTTCTATTCATTGGTACAGATGACGATCTTCGTAAAATTGGGACTGCTGTTCTACTAATGTTTAGAGTTTGAATATGATGGGCAGCTTTTTTCCTAATTTTCTCTCCTATCTTACCAGGAAACTCAAGCCATAAGCGTATGATGTTATCACTGTCATCACGTTCAATATACACTAACTTTCCAACACAACCGTTGGCTAAGCCATCAGATACATCAATATTGGTTGTAATAATGTAAAATTTGTTAAGAACTAATATGATTTCATAAGGCGATCCTCCTGTATCAATAACTGACATTTTATGAAATTGTTGGCGTACATATGCTTCTTGTTCAACTGAATGACAACCTATATACATATCTGTTGCTATGGATACTACTTTGTCTTCAGCAATATTTAAAATAGATTGATTATAATCCGCAACATGTTTATTTTTATTTTTAATTTACTTATTTTAAAAGTAATAAATAAACAAGTATATTTAGAGATTTTCAAAAAATTTTGCAATTTAAAATAATGTTTTTAAAACTGTTGAATTTTTCATTCACTTTGCTATTCACAATTGATCCGTTTGAAAATTTGAAAATAAATAATCCTAATTGATTATGATACTTGCCACTAGCTGGCGTATAAGTCAAGAAGCGTGTAGTATATGACATATACTTACAACCAATCAGAATTATTATTTTTAAATGGCGGAAACTACGCAGACTATAGTAAGCGTTACTTCCGTCAGAAAATAAATCTGAGTTACTCCCTAGTCGCGCCTAAAGAAGTTTTACTTCAAAAAACTACACTATATTCCATTTACGTTGATAGTAATCCATTTACGTTGATAGTAATCACACAATAAACCGGGTTTATTAAATGATACTTCCATTTTTAGTTACCGACGCCGCGGATGTGTCTAATTTCGACATTATTTCGAACATACTGCAATAGAAGCCGCGGTCATACTAAAATAGTAGGTGATAGTAGGTAGTTCCAATATTGTTTTTAAACTACCGTCATCTTCTGTAATACATCATATTATTATTTTCGGTTGTCATGGCTTCTCGTCTTTTCAGATCTGTTTATTTTTCTTTGATTAGGATTCGAATAAAAAGCCAAATTATATTAACTAGAAATAAATTTTGAGTTTTGGTACCTAAAAATGTATAGTTTGACATTTAAATATTTTGTGTACAGATTCAAATTGTGGATACTGGGATACTATTATGCACTGTTGTCTCCACGTTGTCTCCTATGTTTTAGGTTGATATCCATTGTCCTATCCTCAATACATTTCCATACCTTTTTAAAAATTTGTCAAATTTTGTTTGATATGAAAAATAATAAAATATATGCATACGGAACAGGTTTTCTGCATAACAGCACTTAGCCAATATTTTAAACATTGTACCTACTATATGGGAAGTAATGGAATTAGACTTTTGCGCAGTGCGCTCACATGTCGCGGCTACCGGCTGTAATTGAAAATACAAGATTCAAACCATGGCTTTGTTCGTGTTTCATATGATATCTCGAGGATAAGACTCTCTTCTACTTATTTATTTATAAGGAAAATTTAAAACTATGTAATATGCGTCATTATGTGTATTAAATTTGTATACATTGAAGTCCAAAAGACTTAATTAAAAATACGGCTTATTTCATTGAAGATTAGAAGATAAATTATTATTATCAAAATACATATGAAAAAAAATTCAAACTCAAACTCAAACTCAAACATTCATTTATTCAATTAGACTACTATTTAGTAGCACTTTCGAATCGTCATTACATAGTTTTTTAACATTTACCACCGATTCGGAAAGCAGTATCTATGGAGAAGAATCGGCAAGAAACTCCATAGTTGCTCTTTTAAATAATGTCAATAAATTTACATAATATGTAACTTATATCTACCTAACTACATAATTTAACGTAATTTAATTTTTAATTGGAACGATTATCTTAAATTTTACGTTTCTTCTCCGTAATCAGAACAAAAAAGAGAAACGGTGAACAGAAAAGAGTTGAATATTAATTAACTGTCGATTAAAATAATGATAGGTTGCTTTATTATAAAGAAAATTATTAATAATAGATGCTCATTTGTTTTGCAGTTATGCTGTAGTAAAACAGATAAACATAATTATAACACAGCAGACATCCCGAATAAACAAAGAAACAGGGACAAAGAAACAATACGAGACCCATAAGCCAGAAATTACAGTACAATTCCATTTATATGGTGAATATAAAACTTTTTATTGCACACATTAAGGACAGGGGAAGTTTTTGCATGTTTGACATAAAAATGGGGAATTGATTAATCCCGAAAGGAGCAAAATTTATACTTAGACAAAGATATGTTTATTTTTATTAATTATTTTTTATCACAAATAATCCAACTACTACTTACTACACCATATCCTTCTCAATTATTACTTTTTAAAGAATTAGGTGGAAAAGACGAAGAAGTCGAGAAATTTTACATTTTATCGTAGACCGTACCTTTTCATTTAATGCGGGGTTTACTATTTTATAAGGTTTTTTTTTGTTCACATATTTTAAAATATGTATATTTTATGAAATTCAATTCAATCATTTTCACCACTTTTACTTTGTTGTTGAGTTTTGGTAGTGTTTTACGAGTGACAAGAAAAGTAAAATTGAAGATAAACGTTCCAGTATTTATTTATTTCATTTATTTATTTTTTTTTTGTATTTTATGTGTATGCCAAAATACTGAAGAGAATTGGTGAAAAATTTATTGGTAGAGAATAAATTATACGCATTTAAAAACGTTTTTCAAAACGCGGTGAACTTGACGAGTATAAAAAGGAGAATTTCAAATATTTCTTTCCCAAATCCTATAAATAATAGTACCTATTTATACATGTAAGAAGTACATTTCATTACCCAAGAGGGAGGCCTTGGTGGAATAAATCCTGAATAAAAGAATCAATCAATCAAATGCTACAAGGAACGTGACTTACATAATACTAGCTGATGCAGTGGCTTTGTTCGCTTCTGAATATATTATAGGATGAAAAGTTTGTATGGGATAAGGGAAAAGTATTTGAAATAGTGGAGATGGCATATTTTGCGAAAGTAAACATTCTGTTATTAAAGTGAAACTTTTAAGTTTTATTACATCGTCTCAAACTTTTTGAGTAGGTATACCTACTCGGCAGCCGACCGTCACGCGACATGCGCTACACAAAGCAGTGTTCGGAACCGTTCGAACAGTTTCACTTTTACCGTGGTTTCATAAAACCACACAACATTTTTTTTTTAAATAAATAAAACTGCATTTAAATATTTTCGAAAATTCACTAGCCACGTCCGGGAATTGCTTGCTTTTTCATTCTTCCAATCCAAACAATGTTAAAAATAGTAGTAGTTATTTTATAAGACGTATTCGCCGTAAAATATTAATTATTTATCACACTTGGGCCTTGATCAACATCTATAAAAAAATTACTAGATGTACTTAACTAGGTAGTTTTTTTATTTTTAGACATGATATGGGTATTAATAGTTTTCACATAATAAGTTCGTCTGTAACATAAAATGACTCTGATCTCTTACACGTTTCACTTAGATGTTGACGTAATAAAACTGTGTGGGTAAACAGGGGTAAACATGGATTTTATTGACCTACTACCTATTATTAGAATCAATGCCATCTATACACTTTCTCATGAACTACAAGCAAGCACTATGATTCTTTGCAATGAAACGAAACTTGTTTCAGTTCTAGATTCAGGATATTCGCAGTAAGAGGGGCCTGTGTTAAAACTTTGTAAAAACAGTAGTTTATGCCTGCGGCTTCGTTCGCATAACAAAAAATATTTTAAATCATCTCTAGACATGAATGAGTGATAATAATAATTCACGTCAATTTAAAAATTATTTAAATATAAATAAATCAATAAATATTTCAGGGCATTTTTCACACACGGCACGATCTGAATAGTTTTTACATAGAAAGAGAATAGCAAGACTGGCCTAATTAAATATCCGTAATATATTTATTAGTGTAAATGTAACCCAACTTTATCCAATATATTATATCTATACACATAGTATAAAAGAAGTTATAGTCCTTTCCACCTAAGATGATTTCTGTGACACATCGATTTTTGACACGTATAGAGATGTCGGTTACTGAAATCGTATCAATTGTTTCCGATAATCGATAATATTCTATATGGAAATGAAATCGATTTGAATAAAGTACAAAAATTCGTTTTTTCGGCCGTTCGCCAACAATTAACTAAGGAAACTTAGCAAACAACAGGAACAAAAAGTAAAAAATAACAATTAGTAACAATAACAGAATACCACGTAAAGTATCAATATAAAAATGCAACTTGTATACAAGGCTGACGCACTCGTACAGACGATTGACTCGATTGACAAACGATCACAAGATGGGCGCCGATTATATGATTTTCCAACTCTATGATTTTTCAACGATCCATTTCATGTACACGAATTGCGTAGGTATTATATTTTTGTGTTATTTTATTTTATTTTTCATTATATTAAACTAAACAATACTGTTTTTTATTTATAAGCTTACGATGTTTCATTTTTATATTTTTGGTAATAATGCCGCCATAAAATAAAAACATTATGCACTAAAATTATTTTGACTTTTCAAACATAAAATACGTAATTCGGAACACGATGAAGTGTCACAGGAATCATCCTAGGTGAAAAGGACTATAGTCACAGAAGCCCTATTCTTTATGACCCATTTAGCACACAAGCGTAATTCGCACTAAAAACAAGCACTGTCTCAATTTCAAATTCTTCTACAAAGTCATCATCACAGTAAAGTAACCATTATGTATTCGGAGACAAAGTGTACATTTGAATAACAGATTACCGCTAATGCGGTTACAGAAGTCAGGATTTGAATACACCATTCGCATACATCAGCATTGTATTATGTCAAAGCTTTTGGTGTACAAACTTCCTGTAGTTGGTACAAAGGAATTTAGATGAATTTTGCTTAGTGGATTAGGTGTTTGTATGATTTTGTACGAATACTTTAGTTCTTATGGTACACCATTTCAATTCGTAAGTCTATCAGATAAAATATTTTAAAAAGTCGTGCCTTTAGTATACCTAAGAAATGAGAATGGGAAATGAAAAACAGATTTTTTTGTAATAAAACTTTGCACTGCCCTTATGTTGTGAATTTCAATTCCTTCTACGATAATTATACAGCTTTTTCATTAGTCTCGAGTATCTGTGTTTGTCTGCGTGTCAACGCAAGTAGTTGTGTTAAATATAATACCCAAGAAAGATAAGCGTTCATTAAAATTTGGTCTTAAACAAAATTTCTAAGCAGTCGATAATTAAAGAAGGAAAAAGTTTGGTCCAAAATCACGACAAGATTAAAGAGTTGTTTTATTTTCTCGTTCAGGAGTTTCCCGTAAAATTGCGTACAGTTATTGGCTTTCCGCATCCCCGGGCCTTGTCTCCTGGGTTCGTTTGTGTTTAGTCTACACTGACTTTGAAATAGTATTCTGCTTTACTAATTTTTAGTATAGTATGAACTATAAACTAATTTCTTTAATATTATCCGGATGTGACGGAGTGATTATAATTTTTTTTTCTTATGAAACTAAATACTACCAGCCCACTTTAGACACATGACAGTTTATGAAGACTGAAGACACACGACGAGATGAGCTTTTTGCAAACGCATTTATTGTGTAAAATTTCCACATTTCTATATATTAATTGCTACTTATGTTTTGACACCAAAAAATAAAACAAAATTTCATATACATGTAGGTACACATAAACATGAACTACGTAACTTTCTTTCTTTCTTTTGTCATAAACATTCGTTCAAAAGCCTTGAATAAATGATTGAAAAAAAAAAACTATCCAGGTTTTTATTCCCATAAGCATTCATTGTCGTTGTCTATCTTAACCATAGTGATGCTCGATTCCATATAAATTTGACGGTCTATACAACTATCTCTGCCAGTACAAAATAATCAAAAAGTACTTTGTTCTATAAGCCAGTACTAAACCACGTGTAAACAGAGCATCAAATATCCTTCGATCTAATGGACATCGATGTATTGGACTCTATCCTTGATTATTAAAGTTTTTATTGGGCGCTAGACGTCTGATTTATTTTTTCTTTTTGATATGATAGCGGGAGATGTATCATTGGATGAGTAGATAAATATCTGGTAATTTAAAAATTAAATGTAGGATTTAATGTTTCTAAATTAGTCGTTATTTCATGCGTAGAAAACAAAACCTTACTCAGAAGTTTTATGTAAATGGCAGAATAAATACGTTATCTACCATATGAAAACTTTTGCTGTATTTCATAAAGTAATTATTTATAACATAGAAATAATCTTATGATCCCCTTTTTGCATAATAATATCAAATATGAATATGATGTGTTTTTGTTACAAAAACTTTTTGTGACAAAAATAATATAACGAAATAGATTACGTCCCTTATTTAACGTGGCTTAGAAGATAACTGTCACGAATATTTATGGACTTAGAAGTAGCGACAGCAAAATAGGTAGGAAGTATTATAGAGTTTTATATTAGGTAGGTTCATATGCAAATTATTATGTTCAAATTTTTGTAATATTTGTATGGGAAAGTCCGTTAAATATTTTATGTAAATTTAATGATAAATATGCAGTCAAATTTGGTTTCCAATCGAATGTAAAAACGATATTTGACAAAAAAAATCTATATGCTTTCAAAACCGTCATAAAAATAAAACTTCTTAATTCTACAATCGGAAAGGATAGAAAATTTTTTATTTTAGCAAATACTTTTTTTGCTGACTGTACGTTTCGAGCCACAAAATTGTGCTTTTATCGTGCCCTATTTCACGGCGAACATTCGACGTAGAGCCAGATACGGCACCAGGCTATGTATTAGGGCCTGTTGTTGGTGCCCTACGGCCTATAATTTATAATTTTTAATCCTATTGTTACAAATCTTAAAATCATACATAGTACATTTCCATAGACAAGGTTTTCTGTTATTTATAATCTACCGCCTGACAACTTAACCTCCCCTCCAGTCGGTTAGCTGTTGTCAGTCGATCGCTCACATTTTTTGAAGAAACGATCAGCTAGCAATTGATCCTGAACAGCCGACCAGTGCGGTCAACAAGTCAGTGCCTTAGCCGTGCCTCGTGCTTGTTTTAGGGTTATTTAAATCTATTATTTAAGATTGTGAAAGATTTGCGAATATTATAGTAAATAGTGAATGTAACAAGTAGTCCAGGAGGAATCGGCGCATGAGTACCGAAAACTATTCCACCTCAATTTTTTTACGTGATCCTCTTCAAATTGCCCTACTGATGATATAAATGCATGTTGCCATGGGGCAACCCGGTGCCATATTGTTTAAACCGAAATTGTTTAAACAATTGCAAGGAATTGTTATTTTTCAACCGGACAAATTTTTTTTATATTTTTTATCGAAATACCAATAAAAAAGGTCCAATTACTTTTCACGATAAAGTTAATATTTTCAAAGATATGAATTTTTTAAGGTTTGAAAAATCTCAAATTTGGGTACTTTCGACCCATGAAAAATATATTTAAAAAAAAAATAATATATAAGTAATATTTTTTTTTCAATTCTCTATACAATAGTTAATAATATTGTTAATAGAGATTTAAGAAAATTTCATTGTTTATATCTGTTTTTTAATTGTTAACTTCGCGCGCTCACAAATAATATAAGTTGCATACTTCTATGTGGTTGTGATTCAGAAGACTGTAAGAATATAATATATAAAAATAATATTGATAATAAATAAATACTTATTTTTAAATCTTGTTTTATTATTTCACACTTCTCCATCTATAACTTTCGTTTGAAGAAGTTATTCAATGTAATTAATAAGGTAAAAGACCTAGTTATTGACACTTTAAATTTTATTTTAGTTAAAAAAAAAACAAATCAATTCTAATAAATTAATAAATATAATTTTTGAATTAAAAATTTTAAGATCTTTGGTTTTTTGAGAACATTTCATTCTTTTAATTAAAATCAAATTGCGAGTGTCAAACAACTAGGCCAGTGTCAATAACTGGGTCTTTTACCTTACTTGCTGTTTCAATAACAAAAAAGTAATATAAACTGACAAAAAAGTAATTTTAATTACATGTTTCAATTTATGCTTAAATAACTTTAAAAAAATTGATTTCAGAAAAAAATATATAAGAAACAAATTGTAGACAATTTAATTATTAATAAGATTGCTCTCTTTAGAAATCTTGATAAAGTTGATAGTTTTTAAGATAAATGATAAATAATGATTCAAGACACAGAGAGGCCGATGCAGCGCATGAGTAAGAGAGAGACGGCGATACTTAAAGGTAAGCGGCGCGTACTTGTGAGCGCGCGAAGTTAACAATTAAAAAACAGATATAAACAATGAAATTTTCTTAAATCTCTATTAACAATATTATTAACTATTGTATAGAGAATTGAAAAAAAAATATTACTTATATATTATTTTTTTTTTAAATATATTTTTCATGGGTCGAAAGTACCCAAATTTGAGATTTTTCAAACCTTAAAAAATTCATATCTTTGAAAATATTAACTTTATCGTGAAAAGTAATTGGACCTTTTTTATTGGTATTTCGATAAAAAATATAAAAAAAATTTGTCCGGTTGAAAAATAACAATTCCTTGCAATTGTTTAAACAATTTCGGTTTAAACAATATGGCACCGGGTTGCCCCATGGCAACATGCATTTATATCATCAGTAGGGCAATTTGAAGAGGATCACGTAAAAAAATTGAGGTGGAATAGTTTTCGGTACTCATGCGCCGATTCCTCCTGGACTAAAGGAGGAATATTAAAATATCAATTGTGACGAAGGCGTTTTATTCCACAACCCAACACTATACCTAGTTAAAATAATATTTTAATCCATCAGTCCCCGGAATCACAGACACAATAGAAAATCTATTGTGTCGTGGCCCGATCGGGGCGCTCGGTGGTCAATGGGTGCATATAAGAAGAAATATTGCACATATTAGATTGTAAATGAGATACACCATACGGGCTTGGAGGCACTGAAGTTTTCAGACTTCAAAAAGAAATTTGTTTTTCTTTCATTGTTAGAAACACAGAACCTTTATATGTTCTGTGGTTAGAAAGCTACCGTAGCTAACATTATTTTAAATCAAATTATTTGATAGATAATAAATCCAATATGGACATACAATTCTCTCTGTACACTATCATTATTATATTATCTCTGCTAGTCTCACTCTCAAACAGATACTAAACAGGAACTCCTATATTATTTGGGGCCCCATACGTCCTTATTCCGTCACTGAAAAGAAAAACAGTTTAATTTTTACTCGCTTCGTTTCCCATATCAACGGTCGGTTCACGGCTACCGAACAATTACAGTCAATTATATTAGTGCATTTAATTCGGTACATTTAATAATGTACAATTAGCAATACAATACAAATATACTTGAAGTTTAAATGATAAAATGATAACACATATTTGCTATGAAAAAGTGAAGTCCCGTATCCCCGTAGTGGGGTAAGGGGCAGATGCATTATGCTTACATCTGTTTCACTGATCGATTTTCTTTAGGGACAAGTAGGTGATCAGCCTTCTGTGTCCTGCCAGACCGAGACATTTTTTTTTCTTCGTCTCCACCGGGAATCGAACCCAGGACCCTCGGTTCTACGCTCACGCGTCAACCACTGTACCAAGGAGGCGGTCATATTTGCTATGCTATGAATTTATTATGAGACGAAAATATGTTTTGTAAATTATGATAGGCGAGTGGAGTAGCTAAAAGTAATTATAGTAAGATGACCAACACAAATTCATGCGCTTTCATCAGATTTCTTTCCCATTTCTGCAACATTTTTCTCCTATTTATCGTAGCTTTAAACGCGATAGAGCCTTATTTGATAAATAGTGACTAAAAGAAAAATCATTTTTCAATTCAAATACATAGTAGTTTCTGAGAATCTTGTTCAAATAAACGCGCTAGCTAATATTCGTAAAGATGTATAAAAAAACTATGCAAATGCCAACACACAAGCCTTGTGTGATCACGAGCAATTAAACCTGAAATACTTAGAATACTTTAGGCTTATAGTCAATTGTATATATATACAGGGTTACTTGTAAAACACCAGCAACCTCGCAGGACAAGATAGCTAACATCATAAGTAACAACATTTATTCTACGACTTTTGATAATTTGTTAGATTTTATTTTCATACAAAAATAAATATTCATTTAATTTTCCGTTTGAATAATATAAACTCTACGTGCATCCCAAAAATTACGTAAACAAGAAGCAAACGAGAGCGGGAAGGGGGCGTCGCGTCTTCCTTTCGATATTGAATAGAACATAGACTTACAAATGTTAGGAGAGTACTTAGAGGAGAGTACAATAAAAGCTTAAAAAAATCATTTAAAAATAATTTATTGCGTTATGCCAATAGTCGTAGAACAAATGTTGTTACTTATGATGTTAGCTATCTTGTCCTGCGAGGTTGCTGGTGTTTTACAAGTAACCCTGTATATGGGTAGATAGAACCTTATGTTACTTTATACCCTATCTCTCGTCAGTCCACCATTAGATGCAATAAGATGTAACACTCGTAAGCTCAATGTATCACTACCTAATAAAAAATTATACAGTTTACGATATGGAAGCTCGTTTACCTAAATAAATGTTGAAAAAAAGTATTTTTTCGCGCTATGCTTAAATTCGTTAGCGCAATTTACTTAATACATAACGATATCAAACACTTTATTATATCTGAATAAATTAAATGGCTGAGTTTTTGCTAACAATGTAATTCAATACCCGGAATATTATAATCACGTTGTCAAATGCTCCTCCTATAAAGTTACGTATAATTCTTATGGGCAAAGAAAAACAATTTGTAAAATTTTCTTTTATAAATCTCCATACTAAGTATACCTACCTACAGTGAAAATGAAAAATAAGCTTTTACGCAAAATCATAAAAGACTAACCGATCCGGAAAACTCAATAAAATTTATTACAAAAGTTAAAAGTAAAAGCGAAAGAATTCGCTTCGGCGGTTCGGGGGCGTTCGCTTGGGGGCGCGGGGGGCCACTACTATGAGTGAAGACGTGCAACTAAAGTCACTGTTACTTTTGTTATCGGAGTGCTGTTATATTTCACTGTTTCTTTTATTTCAGGATATATTGATTTCAAACGTATGATATTTACACTGCAACAATACAACTTCAATCTGCGACACATTTAATTGAGACAAATATGAACTTCAAGCAATATTCGTTTTGATAATAACACTGTTAGTATTTTATCTATTTATAGATATATTATAGATATATATATTACACACATATACACATACACATGCATGTTTAAGAGTGAGATTTATTTAATTTATATTGTATAATTATTAAAAATTTGTTTTTTTTTTTTGCAAAATTTTTACACATCTGGAAGAAACTTGTTCCCACGACACAGGGAATCCTAGTGTGGGAGCAAGGGTTCTTATATTGTATGTATCATATTATTTTGGATAATAAAATTATTGAATTATTGAATTATATATATATTATAGATATATATATTATATTGTTTGTCCTTTAACTTGCAAGATTTCAAAGTAGGAAATGATATTTAAAAGCAATTGAGAGGTTCAACTTGGATATAAATTCAGAACAACGTTACTGCTGCAATATAACTAATAATTATTATTTAAGATCCATCCTCTTCACACACTATTCTAGCACCAAAACGACATTCAAATCACTGCTAACAACAACTGCGTTATAACAGTGATATTTCATAGCGTTATAACAGCTACTCCCACCGTTATAACAGTCACGGGTCGCTATATCTCACCCTCCGACCTCCGTCAGTACCGCGCCGCGCCCCGGCCGTGGCAGCCGCGATGCCGTCGAGCTGATGGCTCCGTTCGTCTGGTTGCTGGCGGCTTGCTGCCTCCGGGCCGTCGCCGCTGGCAATCCTGACGCGAAACGCCTCTACGATGACCTGCTCTCGAACTACAATAAACTGGTGCGCCCCGTCGTCAACACAACTGACGTGCTGCGGGTGTGCATCAAGCTGAAACTGAGCCAGCTTATCGATGTTGTAAGTTACGCTCATTATCACGTTAGTATGTATGGCCTATATTACAAGAACCACGCTGGTCTTTGAAAGCGTAAGTGCATTATGCAAATGGGAAATGCTCCATGGAAAAATCTACTTTCTTAAATACGTATCTTTTTTATGTAAAGATAGTGATAAATAAACAAAAAGGAATCAATTTTCAAAAGCCGTGATGTAATAGATACAACGATGTCACACTCGCATTAATTCATACTGCGCTTTTGCATAATGCCGTACAAGCCATTTTTCAAAGCGTTAAGGGCAGTACACACTCGTGTTTTCTGTATAGTGCGATGTTAGAAAATCTTTAATATACAAGCTCGTTCTTAAAGTCGTAATTTTCCTTAACGTAATACACAAATAACAGTTATATTTATTACTATTCGTGAAGGCTGTTGTTTATTAGAGATTTCCTAGAGAATGTTAATAACAATGACATAACAAGCTTTTTGGTACATATTTTATCATAAACGATATGATAAAAATGTTATTACATTGAACACCTACTCTAAAATATAAATATATCAATACTTCTTCCAAATTCGGCCTTTTACGGTGTGCATAATTCATTTTACCCTGTTTTGTAGATCGGCAATAAATTACGAGTATCATAAAACTTCTGCCATAAAATATTAATAAAAACAAAGATATAAATATCTCTTTTTATTTGAAATTTACGAGTGAAATCCTTCGAGTATGCATTTATGACATTATAATGAACTTCTGGTGTTAAAAATGTTATTGAACGCGTTTTTTCCGTAGGCTTATACATCGTACATTCCATTTTCTTAAGTACTCTCGTCTCTCTGGACCTAGGGTTGCCAAACTTTCATTTTAAAACCTATAATATATTTATATTTTTAGTATTTGTTCACTCGCAAACATTTTGTATAGAGGACATGTATTATATTGACGCTGTTATTTTATAGTAGTCCATTGAATGAGTCCCTCCAAGGGGGGTCTAGAGTGCGTGAGTTAGTAACGTAAGATGTTTCTTCGGAAACATGTCAAGAGTCCCTAGGTAATAAACATACTAAAACCCCGGGCCACTAGGAGGAGCCCCGGAGTGGGGGGAGGGGGGAAATGGGTCCATTTTTTCATTTTTCGCTTAAATCTCAAAAACGGTACATGTTAGAGAAAAACTTTCAAGGAAAAATTGAAAGGCCATAAAATTATCTACAAGTTGTACCTGAATCATTTTTTCCTATATCCTACCGTTTCTGAGTTATACGCAGAAAAACATGATTTTGGCTCAAACAATTTCAACATCAATCGATCAAAAAATATTTCTTTCTTCCAAAAAACTCAAATGTGCAACTTGTGACCAGTACTGATAGATTGCTCTTAATTAGTTCTATAATTGGTAAAATAAACACATTCCTCCATGGAAGCCTTTAGGAGGAATCGATTGTCAAAATATTATATTAGGGCAGTTTGAGTTACTGAACTTGATCTTTTTATTTTTTTCTTCCAAAAAACTCAAAAGTGCAACTTGTGACCGGTACAGATAGATTGCTCATAATTAGGTCTATCATTGATAAAAATACTAGATTCCACCATGGAGGCGTTTACGGGGAATTGAATTTTATTAGGGTAGATACGATACTTGAACTTTTTATTTTTTTTCTTCCAAAAAAACTCAAAAGTGCAACTTGTGACCGGTACCGATAGATTGCTCATAATTAGGTCTATCATTGATAAAAAAACCAGATTCCACCATGGAGGCCTTTAGGAGGTATTGAATTTTATTAGGGTAGTTACGATACATGAACTTTTTAACTAACTACCCTAATAAAATTCAATTCCCCGTAAACGCCTCCATGGTGGAATCTGGTATTTTTATCAATGATAGACCTAATTATGAGCAATCTATCTGTACCGGTCACAAGTTGCACTTTTGAGCTTTTTGGAAGAAAAAAATAAAAAGTTCATGTATCGTAACTACCCTGATAAAATTCAATTCCCCGTAAACGCCTCCGTGGTGGAATCTGGTATTTTTAGCAATGATAGACCTAATTATGAGCAATCTATCTGTACCGGTCACAAGTTGCACTTTTGAGTTTTTTGGAAGAAAAAAATAAAAAGATCAAGTTCAGTAACTCAAACTGCCCTAATATAATATTTTGACAATCGATTCCTCCTAAAGGCTTCCATGGAGGAATGTGTTTATTTTACCAATTATAGAACTAATTAAGAGCAATCTATCAATACTAGTCACAAGTTGCACTTTTGAGTTTTTTGGAAGAAAAAAAATAAAAAGTTCAAGTTCAGTAACTCAAACTACCCTATTATAATATTTGACAATCGATTCCTCCTAAAGGCTTCCATGGAGCAGTGTGTTTATTTTACCAATTATAGACCTAATTAAGAGCAATCTATCAGTACCGGTCACAAGTTGCACTTTTGAGTTTTTTGGAAGAAAAAAATAAAAAGATCAAGTTCAGTAACTCAAACTACCCTAATATAATATTTTGACAATCGATTCCTCCTAAAGGCTTCCATGGAGGAATGTGTTTATTTTACCAATTATAGACCTAATTAAGAGCAATCTAATAGTACCGGTCACAAGTTGCACTTTTGAGTTTTTTGGAAGAAAAAAAATAAAAAGTTCAAGTATCGTAACTACCCTAATAAAATTCAATTACCCGTAAACGCCTCCGCGGTGGAATCTGGTATTTTTATCAATGATAGACCTAATTATGAGCAATCTATCTGTACCGGTCACAAGTTGCACTTTTGAGTTTTTTTGGAAGAAAAAAATAAAAAGATCAAGTTCAGTAACTCAAACTGCCCTAATATAACATTTTGACAATCGATTCCTCCTAAAGGCTTCCATGGAGGAATGTGTTTTTTTTACCAATTATAGACCTAATTAAGAGCAATCTATCAGTACCGGTCACAAGTTGCACATTTGAGTTTTTTGGAAGAAAGAAATATTTTTTGATCGATTGATGTTGAAATTGTTTGAGCCAAAATCATGTTTTACTGCGTATAACTCAGAAACGGTAGGATATAGGAAAAAATGATTCAGATACAACTTGTAGATAATTTTATGGCCTTTCAACTTTTCCTTGAAAGTTTTTCTCTAACATGTACTGTTTTTGAGATTTAAGCGAAAAATGAAAAAATGGACCCATTTTCCCCCTCCCCCCACTCCGGGGCTCCTCCTAGTGGCCCGGGGTTTTAGTATGTTTATTACCTAGGGACTCTTGACATGTTTCCGAAGAAACATCTTACGTTACTAACTCACGCACTCTAGAACTTTTTATTCAATGGACTATAGTCATAAACTGTGTACCAAATGTCAAACAGATTAAGTGATAGGCGTGATTGATGAAACATAACACAAACACTAACTTTTACATTGTTCCACGTTGACCCGGAATTAAAAATGTGTCAGGAATAATGAAGCTTTCTACTGGTGCGATAATTCTAAAATTCAACGCACTTTGCCTGTATCCATTACCGACAAAGTAAAAAGGATATAGGGTCAACCGGGGCAAATGCAACTATGGGGCTATGGCAACTAGTTATCATAACTAATTTATTAGAGTTGTTGTAATATATCGCCACCTATGATTCAATAACTCAACGACTAATAAATCTTACAAGTAATAGATGGTGCCACTACGATGAAAACTATTTGATTGATAGGCCATTGTGTCAAACCGCTATTTTGAAGTTGGTGTGCGTAAAAACAGGTGTCGAGTTTTACAGACAAAAAAATTGTTTAGGAGTGATTTTTTGCAGGTGTTTTTGATTGGACACGATTATCACAAGCCGTTAAGCATATTTCATTTATATTTTTAATGCGTTAGTTGACTCTATTTTGTGTTATTGATGCAGTTACATTTGCCTCATGAAAATTTAACTGTGAGGTTATTGCAACTGTGAGGTTAGTTACAATAGCCCCTTATATTTTTGTATGAAACTAAAAACACTAGTGATGTGACAGTGTCGATATTTTTAATTTATTATGTCCTTCTTGGTGGTCAAAATATACTTTCTTTATGATTAATTAAAGAAGAACCATCGATTATTTCTTCGATATTATACCCAGAGACGGGTTCATAAGTAAAATTCAAATTAGATAAAAAAGCGTGGTTAAAGAATATAACTAAAAACGATAGGTAGGATAGTTCTGTGATTGTTCAAGTAATTTTTAGTAAACGGTTGATTAACTAATAAACGTATTTTGTTTGGTTTACGTTTTTAACAATATTTAACACAAAGAATATTATTTGTTCTGACCAAAAACTAAAATTGACTTAGTAGGTAGGGGCACTGTAATTTTTTTTATTGCGATTTAAAGTGGTAAATCAAAGTACATGAGTTTTATCTAAATAATGCGGCGCCATCTACGATCGCAACGTTATTGTAGCAATAGTTCCCTAATACCACAGACTAATAATAATATACTACGTATCTAATACACAATAGTACGATACAAATAACACGCCGAATAATAAAAAAATATCGATGAATAAGTTTTTTGCATTCCCCACACTAATTCTCTAGCAAATAGTTGCATTTGCCCCACAATCAGAAAAATAAGTTTTTTTCTGAAAACTAGTCCTTGCTACGCGGTAATACAGTTCAAAATCCTATGAATAACATGAAATCTCATAAATATATTCTATATTCGTTGTTTTATATGAAATAGAAGAAGAGTTATGGCAGTTAGTTGCATTTACCCCCGACTAGGGGTTAATGTAACTTTTTCTACCAATTTTAGGAAATATTCTCACTACCAGTTATTTATAAGACTACTGTATTGCTTGATTGGTTTAAAATAATCTTGAATAAATACAAAAAACAATAAATGGGTCAAATAAATGACCAAATATAAAAGGAGATAACTGCAACCGATCAAACTTGAAACTTGTTATTTTTTAGTTGCATTTGCCCCGGTTGACCCTATTGCTTTCTTTTTAGTGTTATTTATCACATAAAAGACGGTCTGTCGTAAGTGAAAACTGAAATAACCTACGATTTAGCATTATTAATTCATAACATTAGCATGTCGTTGACGAGAACCCACGAGCTTTTCCCATATCAAAAAGGGCTTAGCGCGGAAGAAATTTAGGTTAAAAAACTAAAGAAGTTTTTACTTATTAAAAAAACACACTGATAGAGCACCTCCCTCATATCAACGTTAAAAATACCGCTAAATAGGGCAATCGACAACCCTGGCCTATATGCAAACATTTCCTATATTCGGCTTCCACGATACAAGGCGCTGCGCCGTCTCCTTTCTCAATCGCTAACGAGTGGATTAGCGAACTTTTGCCGATAATGGGGACATCGCTGATTGAGTTATGTAAGTCGGTAAGTAGGACGTGTTTAATGAGATTAGTTCAATTGTTTTCCGCCATCAAAGGCGAGACATCTGTATTGTGTGGGTGTTTGATTCTCGAAGTTTCGGCTATTTTTCGAATGGAAAGGTGTCTTTATTAATTTATATTCAAGCGACAATTAAGCAGATCATTTGTTTTTCTCTTATGATTAGAATTCAAGCTTCTGTACTTATTTTCCTTCATAAAACAATCACCGATTCTAATGTGTACATAAATAGAACACAGATAATATAATACTATACAGTACCTAAAGGTGTTTGTAAGTAAGTATGTACTTACTAATTGCATGATACTGTTTTTTATTGTCCTATAAACTGTTAATAGACTAATAATACTAAGATAACTGTTAAAATACAAGTTTCCGACATCATTCATTGGGGGCCTTCACGGCCGGCCAGTTGAGTAGACTGGTCGAGGATCCTCCCTTTTTCGATGGAGGAATTCCACCTTCCTTCCTCAACACTGTTAATAGTAAAAATAATGAAATGAAACAACATTTAGAGCAAAATATAGATTGAAAACCAAACAATCGTTCAAAAACAACCCAATACACATTCCATAGTTCGTCCCTTTGTAAAAATTCTGGAATACCAATTGGATGCCATCACGAGTTTATATATATAACAGAACCTACAAAACTTCAAGTCGCGATAAAAGGTTTTTTTCACACTTAAAATGCCAGCGCGTCTATTATGTCTTTTGCTCTGCGTCTACTTTTAACGATTATTGTAGAGTTTGAAGAATTTAAATGGAAATGCTTGTAAAAAATATAAGATTTTTACATTTAAATATATCGATAAAGTGATATTCGATTCAGTTTTTAACCGACATCAAAAAAAGGAGAAGGTTGTCAAGTCGAATATAATTTTTGATGTTTGTTAGCATAGAACTTTCGACTTGGTGATACGATTTTGAAGTATATGGTATAATTTTTTCTTAAAAATAATTATTTCTATAGCATTAAATGTTTTAATAAAATAATTCCCAGCTTCCCATTGAAAGCCATCAAAATGAAGATCGTCATAAAAGCAATACCTCAGCTTCAGTTATAATGAATGACTGAATTGAATCGGTCACAACATTAGGGATTCGGACGGCGCATTCCTTTGAATAAATTTACATACCTGAGTTAAGTGGTTTTACAACTGTATTTATATACTGGAGAATATAGATTTTGTGGTATAATAATATTTAAACAATCTTTGTTTATTTCATTATAGTTTGAATAATACATAATACTTGTTATTGAAGTTACCTTCAAGTTATACTAGTGGTTTATCTTTGATAGAGTATTTATAATTTTCAAGTTTGCGTTTGAACATGCTATATCGTTTGTCGTATATTTTTGTCTTTCCATCTGTTCTATAAATATAATTAAATTTAAAATGCATCGTAGTGTTATCGATCTCTTCTATTTATATCTATTATACGGAAATCCTTCACTTTCGTGAAAGAACGTGTAGTTTTGAGCCACTGAAAAGGTGGTTATTTAAACCACCGAGTGTCTGAGAGGTGTCCTGATTTAGTATCTTTATATTTTACTAACTGTATATAGAAGAGCAAATCAGTGCTTATAATGACTCACCCATTTAAGATGTATTACAATCAATATATATTTAATTTGTTAATTCGTACATTTGACCCATTTACATGAGAAACACAATGTAGATCTCCATATTTATAGATAGTAATAATATTTACTATTTATAACTAGTAAAGTGTAGTTTTACACATATGTAGCGGTTATTGAACCCGTGCCCTGTATTTTCATTGCGCTAACCGGTTAATCGAAAATGTATCACAATGTTTTGTGGCTCTATGTCGATGTATTTCGACATAATATGTGCTATAAATCTAAAACCCTCTAATTTTCATGAACACGCTGTATACACAACTCTGTAAATTCAGTAAAACAAATAGATATAGTTAGAGTATATAGTTTAAACATCTTATTCTATCTATCATTTCTATACAAAGTGCTTCTAAAGTGTTTGAAAGCTTGTATTTATTGATCGTGTCTATTTGCAGCGATTATAGTATTTTATAGCTGACCCGTGCACACTTCGATGGTCAAATCATATTCTTATTTCGTATTAGTTTTAATCATAAATAGTAAATACCTATACTCGTAGAGAAAAACGAAGGTAAGTTAAATTAAACTGGAAAACACTTCAGAAATCGTTATTGAATAGGTATTGTGGTTCATTAAATTTATTGAAAAAAAGCAGACGCCACGATTTAGAATCAACTTCGGAAATTTTATAATCAACTTCGGAAATTTCAAGTTTTCCATTCTATATTCAGGTAGAGAAAGAAACAGAAAATAATGTTTTACATGCAGTTTTGCATTAAATAAAGACTTGATACTACCATAAATAGACCTTACATAAATGACTCTTAAACATGATGGTTGACCCTCACTTGGATGAAATCTAAATAACCTGAACGACTCATGTTTCTTTACTATTTTTATACCTTTCGTATAACATAATCAAGAATATTTTGCTTTAAAAGAAACAAACCAAACTAAAAAAATAATTCGCACATTTACTATATTGCACGCCTCATAAGCGAAGCGTTGAGGTGGGTACTACTGTCACTTCGCGCAAAACATCTGATTTTTCAAACTTAAAATGTCTTTATGTATCATACATTGCACTTGTAAGATAATACATACACACACATATTAAGAAAAAACACTATTTTTAACATTCATGATATTTTTGATGTCATTTTTGTTATTTAAACTAGTTAAAAAACAGTTTAAAAAAGTTCTGTCTTGGACGTCCGTGTGTCTGTATGTGCGGAGGATTTTCTTGTTAACACGATAGCGACCGAAATACTTTACTAATCGAGTCTTTTTTTTTCTCTTACGCTTGAGTATGCTCAGGAATAGAACCCTTTCATTTTTCAGGGTCTGATTCGATGTGGTATAATTGTTATTAAATAAACAAAAATAATAATTAATAAATAATTATTAAAAAAAAATTATGAGGCGTGCACTTTTGGATTTTCCAAACTATTTAATTCTATCTGCGTACCATAGGTACAATGTATCAACATAAATGACTAATTTATAGTTGAAGGAACGTGGCTACCACAGTATGCTTCTTTCTTAATTATTTTACTTTAAGGTGATGAATTAATTTTTCTAACATTTACGGCCCTTTTTAAACCTTCGTAATTTTTATATTATTAAAGTGGTCGTGATGAAAATTCTTGACAAGAAAGTTCAATAGTAACACAATACGTCTACCGTTTTAGAAACATGATTCCATGATATTTTCTCGATAGAAAAAAAATACAAAGTTCTCATTGTTATTTTATTTTAATCTCTGGCATCTTCAAAATAACAAACGTAAAGTTACGACTTTTTGGATATTAACTATAAAATATACAACCTATACGTCTACCGTGTTAGAATTTTGAAATATGCGATGGTTTTGAAATAAACAAGAAATACTTGAAATTAGCGCCTGACCAGCCAATATAGCGAGAGCCGCCCTGTACCTTCCTACCCCGATCGCTGCACGAGTCATTCCCGCTACGGCCGTCACACGGGGAACTTGTGTCGCTTGCGCAATCGTAAAAAAGGGTGACAACACGATAAGACACAATGAGACAAATGGGGACAATAAAGAAAATAAGAAGAAGAAACATAAAGGTTGGAGGAAAAAGAATGCTTACAATTGGAACAAATTAATGAAGTAAGTTGGTTTTATTTTAAATTTGATGATAATTGTATTATAGACGATGTTTGATATGTACCCCTGTTTTAAGTACATAACGAATGTGTAAGATTTTTTCATTTATAGCATAAATAATCTTTTCAGAAATCCGGAATCCAGAAGGAAAATAAACCCACTGATTGTTCACACTGTGAACCCACTCCTTCGTAAGTACCTTTATTCAGTCAAAAATGTATGTTATCAACGCTCTACTGGTTTTATCGCATGATTCCATTTTTAGCAAAAAGCAACAAAGTGCAAAGAAATAAAAAATCATGGTGAACTTAGTGGAAGTATGGTGGACGTAATATGGAATTATGGAACAGGAGCTCGTTGGAGTAGTATTATATTTTAAAAAAATACGAAAAAATTTCAAGAATTTCTTAGTAGGTGGTAGATAAGTATGTTGTATAAAGAATTTGATGTTGATATTTATTTCATTTATACTTACTACACCTGTGCGGGAAATTGCTTAGTACTAAAACCGGTTTATATTCATATTTACATAGTAATGTGAGTTTTCATTTCGAAAAATTTTGTGTAAGTATATTAAATTGAGTTCCTGGGTGATCTGGAAACACAATTGGGCCCGGAGGATGGCGCTGCAGTCACTCCTCCTAATCACATGAACCGATTTGGATGAATATTTGTGTGCACATTTCATTGTTGTGGGATGATTGGTTGATTCGTTTTCACATTAGCTAATATTATGTATTTTTGTTGTTAGAAAGTAAACTTAATTTAATGTTTATAATACATTATTATTGGTATAAATAAGCCAGTGTTCGTCTCACATTGCTGTACCTGCCTACCTATCCTACCAGGGCCTAACTTTGTTCTGGCTATTTTATTTTGATTATTTGTAATGAATAATTACAATTATAATAGAGTGCAAAAAATAAATACATGCGTCAATATATTTTGTGTTTTTTTTAAACAATTTTTTTATTTAAAAAAATATCATTCCGACCGCGGCTTTGCCCGCGTGGAATTAGGTTATATCGTGAATCCTGTTTTATCCCACAGAAGTGTTCAGTTCGGATAAAAAGTATCCTATGTGTAAATCCAGGCAATTAGCTATATTTTATCAAAATTGGTAATGTAGTCTTGACGTGATTAAGTAACAACTAACAAAAAAATATACAAATTAACATCCAAAGTTTCGCATCAGTTTTACTGTATTAGCGATATCTTCCACTCTTGACTTTGACTGAGAAGAATTAGGGTTTATAACTTCTTTCAGAAATAGTACCTTTCATTTCTGGGCATGATGTAATATCTACGTCAGCATCTAATTCTATCTAAATCAATTCAGTAGTCCGCGTAATTAGGTACCATTTCATTTTTTCAGAGTAACAATATTTTTTGTTATTTTAAAGATTATTTATAACCTGTATTATTTTGTAATAAAGTAAACATTACGAAATAATAATAATTAATAATTATTAATAATGTCTAAGTAGTTGTTAAAAAGAAGATAATTTTGTGTTTATAAGCAAGAAAATAAAACCAATAAATCAACAATTAAATATATGTATAACAATATTATAACTGTATGACGACTCCATACATGTTTGTCCCGAGTCGGCCAGCGGCAGCGCGGCGAGTATGCAAGAATGACTTCGCGCACACCCGCGTTCGCGATAGCGAGCTATTAGACTCCGCCCGCCAAGAACTGGATTTTTTTTTGTGTATCGTCTTAATGTGAACTAGTATATGTTTACAATGGTACTTAGAAATAAAAAGATGACAAAGTGTAACGCTGGCTACTCACGTACTGCCGCAGGGGCGATATTGGTATAATCTCAGTTGGAGCAATTTCAGTTGTTCTCTAAATTGCCCCTGCTTGCCTATACACATAACAATTAAGGAGCCAATTATCGGTCCAATTCCAATATTGCCCCTGCTGCAGGTACGTGAGTAGCCGGTCTAACAAATAATTTAATATGAGGTTTTCATCCACACCGTACTGTGCTTACAGTACGTATACGTATATATGTAGAATTGCACTGGCTCACTACTACACTCAATAGTGCGGGCACACGTCCATTCCAGTCCGGCATCGGCCGTCGACTGACTAATGACAGCTAATGACAGCTATGAGCTATCCCCACCACTGGTGTACGTGAGACAATGTATGTATCTATTTCATATCTATTTCATAGATACACTACACACACTCACAAAATACATTCAAAAACACATAAACGAATAGTAATGAATGTCGTCTCGAGAAACAAAAGCTTTTACTTATAAAGGTACTACACAATAGCTTACCTTAAGTTATAAAGGAGCTACACAATAGTTTTGCTTAGCTTAAAAGCGAGTGTACAGGCGCGTGCTTACTTCGCACTTAGATACTTAATAATGCAAGTGCTAACGCGACAATGTCGTTGACCTTTGTAAAAATTTACTTTTTACCATTTTATGAACATTGTCAATGCAGAAAATAATTACCTTCAGGACCATAAAAATGAGTAAAACATCAATCGTTTTTATGCCTTTTATCTTTCTCGTCAATTCAAGTAAATTTTCGCTTGATTCATGTTAAATTTCGCAAAAAAATATTATTGGAAGTCGAATGTTATTAATAAAAAACCAACTCATAAAGATTTTCTCGTATCGTATTCCTCCAGATGCAATTTAATATAAGCTGTTTCAACGATCCATTTTCGTTACAAGCAAGCCGATAAGTTTTCCGTTCGCTAAACCGGGACGATTATATAATTCCCTGTTTTAGACCGAACACATCACAGAAAAGCACGATCAGCATTATACATTAATAACAATACTAATTCTATTGACAACTTAACTACGTATACCTTTATAGCACAATTTATTAATAAGTAAAAAGTACTTATAGTATTGTAAATTGAACAAAATCATTTAATTCTTCAAAAAAATCAAATATTAGTCAATATTATTATTATTGGATCATTCTTGAGTTTTAGACAAAAAAAATTAACAAATTGAATAAACGCATCGCAAATTACTTCAATCAATACACATAAGCATTCCGAGAAAAGTCGAAATCAAGAAACGTAGCAAAAAGCTACGCGCTCGTAGCACCCAGCTACGATCCGTAGCAATCTTCGTAGACAAAAAGTTCCAAAAGTTTCCAGTGGAGAAATTTGAATGGAACATAAAGATAATGACACTGCAGCTTTCCGGAATACAGATGTATCTAGAACTGTTACGTAAATGTGTTTCCATTCCACGTTATTTACTATTATGTTCTGTATTTATTACTATGTTCTACGATTCCGTGGCGCAGTTAAGGTTAATCAGGATAAGGATTGAGATGTTGTAAATAATTGAAGACGTTAGATGTTTGAGTCATATGTAAATGATCCTTCCCAAAATGATTTTAGACGCGGATTCTGATTATTGCTACAGATACTCTTAGTAGTATGATGATATACTAAATTTGTATTTTCCATAATATAGCAAATTAGTCGTTAATAATGAAATCATTATAAATATTTGTTATATTTGTAATCCAACCAATTTATCTGAACGTTAAAGAAGCATCAGCAAGAAACACGGTAACGACACAAAAAACGTAAATTTTCGTAAGAATTTGTCCAATTAACTTCACAATGAAACGTTTAATACAATCATTAAAACTTCTTCAAAGCAAAACCTTCACACGTATTTTATTTATACTCTTATTTTCGTTACCCACGCAATTATTACTTCATAATATTACGAGCCCATAAAACCCTAATAAAATACCTTCTAGAACATAAATATTTAGTTACAAGGTAATTGAATAAGGACTTGATACACAAAACGGTAAATGTAAGGGAAATGTTCTGTCTGTTATTTGAGGTCTATTGGTAGTTTATTATTATTTATTGATGTTATATAAAGTTTGTTCTTCGTGTATCTAATAAGTTGAAAGTTGGTTTATAGTTACTGTCTAAGTATGTATATACCTATAGCGATATATAGTATTTTATAAATATATCCTAGGTATAGTGTTACTAAATATGAGCTTTCGGCTTCCGGCGAGCTTCCGCCCGCGGCTTCGCCCGCGTGGTGTTTTGATAAAAGGTAGCTTATGTTCTTTCTCAGGGTCTAAAGATTGTCTGTGCCAAATTTCATCAAAATCGGTTGAGAGATTTAAGCGGGAAAGCGTAACAGACAGACAGCGTTACTGTCGCATTTATAATATTAAGTTGGGATAGCGATATATACTATCTATAAATATGTAACTTGAGTCTATAATATTATATTTGTCCTCTTATAGGAACTATTGCATGTTTCCTTCCTAATTTGATTTTTGGTTACGAATTGCTGTATACGATATTTTTCGTTCCTTCTTCTCTTATTCTGTTTAAAATGATTTTTTAGAGCGACTTACAAAGGAGTATTTTCACCTGTATAACTGTACATAGAGAACTAGCAACGTTCATAATTCTCAATTATTTCTCAATTATGAGAGCACTAAACTCAGTTAACTAGGGGACTATAAACTGTCTTGCAGTAATCGTACCTCATCTACTATGTAATGTCTTAGTTTATCTTCATACTAGTATTTCACATTTTATATCAGTTAGTTTAATAGTTAAATTGGACTTAAAGGAAGTGAATAGCATTATAATATTAATATCTAAAATAAATGTAACTACGACTCTAATTAATTATTTGTTTCATCAAAATATTCAATAAAAAAATTATTTTGTTTGCTGTACTAGAATAAGTCTACCAAATATTTTTGTCATTACCTTCCTATAATGATAATATTCATACTTTTTTAGAATGTAAATTTTATGTGCTAAACTTTACGTACATACAATTTCTGCGGCGGTCTTTGTATTACCAAGATCCTAAATTTTAAATTTTATACAGTTGACAATTTGACTTTAAAAGATTAAAAGTACGCTCTTATTTAGAGTTAATTAGTTTTGGTTAAAATAAATTACCATTTTCATAACTGGTTAGTTTTTGCTTCAAGGAAAACATCAAAATATAAATATTACGGAGCCTTACAACAATTCACTTTAAATTTAATATTTGGATGAAGCTTACGGTAAGACAGCGTTGCCAGATTAACTTTATTAAAAACTTGGCGTAAGCTCATAAAATTCAATTTCAATTTGGGAGTATTTAAATTTTAATTAACTTGACTTCAATCTTGCAATAATACTCGTGCAATGACCCAACTGTGTTCGCATTTGTCTATGAAAATGAGAATTTTTTTAAAAAGATTTTAAGATGCATTTTCATTATATTTTAGTGTTTATTTTGCTTTTAAGTTTATGAATTTATGATTATGAGATGAAAAATGGAAACCCATATCGTATTAGTATCGTTTATTTTGTAGTAGATAATGAAATAACTACCCTAAACTATATCTTAGTGCGAAATCTCAAACATGTTTATTTTTATATTTTAATACAGTTGCATACTTCGATAGAGGTTTGTATTTTTAATTTGAAGTGCGTTAGGTACCTATATTGAAATCTGGCTGCAAATTAAACTATCTGGTAAAGTTTTTCCTCAATTTCAGAATCGTAACTGAACGACATTAAAAACTAGACAACTTTTACGTTTCACTTACAGACGGTAATGCCTTTGAAATGGGTTTTTTAACTAAAAAGTGTTACGAAACTTTGGAAAACTTATTCAAAGAAACTTGATAGACGTCTGGTAAGGTGGGGGATTTTATTGTAAGTCAGTTGGCTTTAAATAGACCTAATCGATACTTGAAGTTGCTAAAAAAGTTTTCAAATCAGTCGGGTTAGAGAAACATAACGATATGAAATAGGCAAAAAGTAATTTAGAAGAATTAAAAATACAAAAATATCACATGGCATCCGGGTAACACTTAACTACTTAGCTTAAAGACTAATCTAAACATCATCCAATCTATCTTTATACCAAACTAGCGGCCCGCCCCGGCTTCGCCCGTGGTACATATGAAAAATAGATGTTGGCCGATTCTCAGACTTACCCGATATGCACAGAAAATTTCATGAGAATCGGTCCACCCGTTTCGGAGGAGTATGCAGACTAACATTGTGACACGAGAATTTTATATATAAGATTATTTCCAATTCGAAATATTTCGATATAAAACCCTTGTAATAGAGATAACGAAAATTATGCAGAAATATTTCAAGCAATCAATGAAAAACAATTTACCTAGTTTTATATTACTTGTTTTGAATTTATAAAAATAAATCAAGGAGCTTTCAAAATTTCACACAACATAAATTAAATTGTAGTTTCAGTGCATGCATTTATGTAAAGCTTTTAAATAAATAATAAAAAATAATAATAATTAACATCTTCGAACATGATTTGCAAAGCCGAAGATTATAAAAACCTTTAAAACTTAATATCACTAGTCTTAATTTTTTTTCACAATTTTCGTTCAAGTACACGTAATAATTAATCTTTGGTTACCTGACTTGCGAGCGCACTACGCAGAAACGCACAATGGTCTTTAAATTTTTTTCGGACTTCAAGCGAAGTTTTTCGGCACACATTCCAAAAGGACACCTGGTCGGAAACGAGCCCCGGGGGTCCCTGCCCTGATTGATAGAGGTCCCGTCGAAAACGTGATTTTCGCAACACAATACCAGAAAAATTCATGCTCGCTTGATTTGAAACGGTCGTCGGCGTCGTGGAGTCTGTAAAACAATGAATGATAGAGTTTGTGAATGGTGTGTGAAACAAAGATCCTTTTTCGTCTGGAAGTGGGTGGGCAGGATGGCAGGTGAATTGTTCAGTGCATCGCCAATTGGATCAATGAATGACGTCGCTTTGACAAAGGTTGTAGTAATGTTGGCTAAAATAAGAACATACAGTGTAATACTGCACTAAGTTCGAATTAAAAATGTAACTTGATAACTCAATGTTGAAACATAACATAAAATCAACTCGCGTAAAGTTGAAGGCAACTACAATATGTGTAAATAATGACACGCCCCTTTCATAATTTATTCATCTAAACGCATGACACACATTTCTCATTTGCACCCCTTGAATCGAAATTTATGCCCAAGGAAGTAAACAGCAGGGCACCAACGCTACCAACACATTCATGATTGATCTCATAATGAATATGCAGATATGTTAAGTCAAGATAAGATCCCGCAAAATAAAGCTGACTCCCAGAGGAGTGATTGTCGACGCCTGCTGCCTACCTCAGTGCCAACCAGATTTTAATCTCAGATAACTGAAACGAGCTGTGAACATTTTACATAAATTCTAAAGTTACTACCTTGTTAACAAACTGCAGCATTTGATTATGAGATTGTTGATAAATATGCGAATTGTTACTGCTGTGGAAGTTAATTTGACTCTATGAAGAATGGAGCTGTATATGCCCAAATCTTATTGTATAACGTAATAAATTAAAAATTAATTGAAGTAAGCTTTAATTAATGTAACGAAATTGTTTTAACATAGGTATAACAATTTTAGAATGCACACAATATTAACACACTAGCTGTTGCCCGCGACTTCGTCCGCGATTCGGTCGTTTTTCGTCATTCGTCGTTTAAAAAAAATACGTGACACTTTATTTTTGAATGTTCTTAATTGTCTCTTATAAAATTTAACTACATTAAAATTGAATACTCTGATAAGAAAATCTTAAAATCATCGAAAATCATAGACATCGAATATCTGAGGAAAACATGAATGAATGTGATTTAAATTCTACATTTCTTAGTAATTAAAATAATAATCTAAATTAAATGAAGATTAACAGTTTGAGCGCACCATTATAGAATATGTACCTAAGTAATAAATTACGTTAGTTTACATAGTAACTTTACTAAAAACACGATGACTTTCTTTCGCGCTCGGTACCACAAACTAAACATGTTTGTGGTACGTGGCCCGCGTCACTTTACCCCCCACGAGTTCCCCTCCGTTGCTATGCGAAAATACATTCGTCGCCCTACTGTAGGAAAAATTGTAATACTGCGGCCTGGGCGTTATAACACGCTCAGGGAATTCCTGAGTGCTGATAGACTTCCGTCTATCGGCATTTATACCAATTTTATATTAATATCACCATCTTGAGGAAAAGCTTCTAATGTCGATTTAAAACGCATATATACGGATTAACCTGATGAATTAACATGTTCTAAAATTGTGAAATGAGTTCAGTTTTAAATTCGAGAAATATTGATTTCTTGTATTCGATTATTCGTCGTAGTCGAATACAAAATATATTTAAAGAAACTTAGGTTGGCCTTCAGGCAAAAGGGATCCTATCAAATGATAAACTTGACCTTGTATCTTAAAAGTAAGAATGAAAGGAGCATCTGATAATTGTTGAGCACCAAAGGATCATTTAAAACGCAATACTATAAGAGCTAATATTGTCTAAGAACTGTTTAGATTGCACATGTTCCTCTAAAACTTAAAAGTAGTGATTTCAAAGGTTCCGGCGTATCTTCAAACGAAAGCCGACTCCTTACTCCACTTTAAAGCATTACAAAAAGAACATACTACGTTAATATCGCCTATACAGAAGATGATCTGTAATCAATTGTGAGGTTATAAGCAAACCCACTTTTATATTATTTTGTCGGACCACACCACCGAATTTGTAGATTGATCTTCTATGTTTACCTCTAAGTCATTAAGACTATGTCGAAATCTGTCTGCAATAAGACGGGCCTCTCGCTATTCGTCCGTTTAAAGAGACCAATAGTTTCAATTCTTAATCTTTCATTAAACAAACTTATTAATCGTTCTTGTCTCAAATAATGGTAAATATTCGCGTCCCTACTCTAGTCATTGCTTATGCTCATGTTCATCTTCGAGAGATCGAATAATATTATGGTGCACCCTATTATTTGTCAAACGGTCTTCATATTGAGTAAGAGTTTCAGAATTCTCGAGATAAAATATGACGATCGTGATCAGCTGTGAGACGTAATTCCCTCTCAGTGAGGGTTTCGGTCTTACGGGATAGTACAATATGCCATTTGCGATCAGCTGTGAGACGTTATATATACCCTCAGTGAAGGTTTCGGTCTCACAGGATAGTACATGCCGTTCGCGGTCAGCTGTGAGCCGCAATTCTCGTTGTGAAGCGGTTTCAGGTTCGGCATAACACATGTTGTTTTCGGTCAATAGTAAGCCTCTTATCTCTAACGATCCTTGAGAACTCTTATTTCTCATTTTCTTAACTTTGCTCGAATTTCGATATATAAAGATTTTTTAGGTGGCACTGATGCGGGTGAATAAAAATTAAAACGGACTAAGAGTGTTATAATCTCAATCATCATCATCAATACATATAATAAAATTGTGGAAAAGTGATGTCTGTACAATTAAAATATGTAGAAAAAAATTAGCAGGTGTTATTATTATCGAGAAATCGAGAGAAACCATTTTTTTCTCTTAAAAGCTCCCCCCCTCCCACTTCCCGAACTCCGATTGACCGTAATTTATTTTTCCTTACATTTTTATCATATCCTTTTCTAATGGGTTTCATCCTACTGCGATTTTTTTTTTGTTTCAAAAATTATCTACCCTGGTGTATAGGTAAATTTTCCACATAAAATGTCCTTTAAATTATGTCGTATTATATTTTTAACCCCCGACGCAAAAAGACTGGTGTTATGTGTTTGACCGCTATGTATTTCTGTGTGTGTGTGTGTGTCTGTCTATGGCACCGTAGCTGGCTAACAGGTAAACCGAATTAGATGCGGTTTTTTTTGTTAGGCAGAATATTTTCCGACGCTGGTTCTAAGATAAAGTGTATCAAAATTGGTTCATCCACTTATTATACCTACATAGGGGTAAAAGTGGGAATGAAAAAAATGAAAGTTATAATTTATTTTTAAAGATCGTCGGGAAGTTTATGAAATTATTTATTCCTTTTTCTATACACTTTTCTTCGTCTAAACGGTTTAGTTACGTGCTCTCTCTCTCTTCAGCCTTTAGTTACGTGCGTGAGACAGGAAAGATCTAATTTGGATTTGTTTCTGGATTTGATAAAAACTGAGTATCGATTAAGCTGATCAGTGGCTACTGGCTACACCATAGATTATTAAAAACATCCGTTTAAGAAAGGAAGGAAATAGAATTTGCTCCTCTCCCCCCCCATGGTTCCTAAAAAATAATATGACATAATTTAAAAGAAATTTTACGTAGAATTAGTTAGGCATTTCTTTTTTGATTTTCGATATTATATACTAATCATAATTTTTAATTACAATATGTAGTAACTATTTGGTATAGATTAGGCATTTCATTTCTTGATTTTCTTTAATAATTTGGTACGTAAGTTTTTTAGCTCAGTTTAGTAAGAAATTTTAATAACAATTCTTTTAATTATTTATGGTAGTACAACAGTACAGTATGGTTGTACGTATTTACTCAATAATTGTATGTTAAGTAGTAATTCAGCATGGGCGTAGCCACGGTGGGGCTGGGTGGGGCGCTTACCCTGGCTTTGATCTGGTAGGTACTAATTGTGAAGGGGAGTGGGCGTGGGCGTGGGATTGGGACTGAACGTGGCATATGGCGTGGGAGTGCGAGTGGGCGCGGGAGTGGGAGCATGAAAATAAAAATGATTTTTTATTGTTGCCCCACCCTGAGCCCATGGTCATAGGTCCCATAGTCACTATTCCACGCGAACGAAGTCGCGGGGACAGCTAGTAGACAAATATAATCAGAAAGCTTTGAACTCCTAAGCTCAACCATAAAAGATAGACATTTATGATGTCGGGAGATATTTTTTATATAATATGGAGAACATTTCTTTCATACTTGATTTCTGTGTAGCTTTAACCATTAAGATACACGCATTAAGAACGCACACGCGACGAAAGCTTAAAAATGGTGCTGCTCTGCTCACGAATATGAAAAATAATTGTACCAAGTTTCGTTTAAATCCGTCGAGTAGTTTTTGTTTCTATAACGGTTATACAGACAGACAGACGGACAAACATTTTTGACGTCGATGTCGATCTCTAATCACCTCGTGATAGTTATTTAGGAAATATATTTCATGTGCAGAATTGACCTCTACAGATTTAATATAAGTAGGTATACATATATTTAGATTCCAATTTCCATGTAACGTTAAATTCGACTATATAATAACTAACAGACAACGCAGGTTACTCTCGTTTCCGTAAGTTGAGGCGGCTACATATTCGGTCCTAATAACATGACTTTTTGTGAACGAAACGACAGCGCGGTTTAATTCGATGGCAACACCATCAGAAAAAAGGAAATATTTTTAACTTTGAAAAAATATTATGATTTACACTATTAATACTATTTTAACATTAACACAAAATATAAGACTGTGAGTGTGTAAAAATAAATCCAGCTAGTTTCACATCACACTTATGTTTATAATTAGGTATACGACATGAAAATATATTAATTACCAAGCAATAATCATACAGATAAATACTGAACAAAAGTATTAACAGTCAAAGTATATTTTTACTAACAACATGTAAATGATGAAGGAATAATAATTATCAACGAACTAACCTTTTTGTATTAGAGTCCCGCCTCGTGATCGAATTATTAAAACACGAAGATTTTTAAAAATGTAACCAATGAACACAATCAATATTAGATTAACTGTAATGGTGTCTAGTTTGACTTAAAATAATATACATCTACCCTCACTTTTAAAAATGTAGTATATTCACACGAATTATATAAGCGCACCTTATAGGGAAGGGAAGATTTATTATGGGTTAAAGAGTTAAATAAATAAATAACATAATTATATTTAAATTATTAATTTTTAACATTGTGTTCAGTAGTGTTAACATGTAAATTGATTTGATTTTTACGAAATCTCATAGATGGCGCTGAATCAAATTTGTCTTTATAGTACTAAGATTCATTAAACAGTTTCTCTGCCCAAATTACGTAAATGACGTAGTTTTTATAGTGTAAAGCTAGATTATAGCATGGCTTACTCAAAAACAACATTTAAACATGAGTCTTTAGATTGTACGCTGTCGTAGTACACGGAATACGTAAGAAAAGTAAAGGTTCACAGCTCCTCCCCCGGAGGTGATAGCATGATAATATGTTTAAAAAAACCTCACACGACCTGTTAGTAATATTCATGCAAAATTTGAAGTCAATCTATGCAGTACTTTTCGAGATTAGCTCGGACAAACATACAGACAAACAGACAAACAGACAAACAGACAAACAGACAAAAATTCTAAAAACTATATTTTTGGCTTCTATATCGATTATAGATCATGGATTATGTATTCTTTTAAAAAAATATTCAATGTACAGTTTTGACTTTCCTACGATTTTATTATATGTATAGATGCACAGATATTATACTATCTTTGTAAATTTGGTAGAATAATAGATTTCATAATATGTGAAAAATAAACAACATCCACCATCACAAACTTTCCAATTGATACATTACAATACATACATTATGGAAGGAAAAATTAAAATTATTAAATTGTACACATATAGTGCATATAATATATTTCCCTATACCTTCAGTTAAAACAGAAAAAGCTTAGTTCTTTTTCGTTTATAATGCACTAGCTTTGCCCCGTGGTTTCACCCGCGTGTCTCCGCTCTTGTTGATCTTAGCGTGATGTTATAGCCTATAGCGTGCTATAGCTCTCCTCAATAAATGGGCTATGTAATAAAGAAATAATTTTTCAAATCGGACCAGTAATTCCTGAGATAAGCGCGTACAAACAAACAAACTGATGAATGATGATTTTAGTATAGATACGAGCAACACGACCATTGAAAAAAGATTAAAATTATAAACTTACACACAGATAGTATACAATAATCCAGTTTCAGATAATGCTTCTTTGTAGGCGATAAGCCACCAGTAACGTTGTTACTGTGACTCAGCAATAAAAATATCGTCGGGCTCCAATAAATTACGATGTAATTTCTTTCTGAATAAATTTACAGTCGTTTATACCTCCCTGGCGTAGTGTGATGTTGTATAAAGTGGAAAGAAAAAGGTCGGTTTGGAGTTTTGTTTCTATATCTCAGAAATATTACAGTTTTAGGGGCCGTCTTAAGACATTTTACAGAATCTTTTCGAACGCATTTAGAACAACGAAAGAATGCTCTACGCCTTACACTAAAATAATTTGACATAGTCGGGTTAGAATGAGCATTCGCTCGTTTGATTAAATGCACCGTTATATTTAGCCAATTTCGAACAATTTAATTCAAAGAATAATTGACAAAAACAATTACCTACAAATTGTAATAGAATTATACTTGTGAAATCTATAAATATTTTATGTGAGAAACGTAGTAGGTATTATAATACAATCATGTGAATTTTTTAAAAACAAAAGTATCTTGATTCGCACTTATAGATATCGTTTGATTTGAGTCAATGTAAACATCAGAATATATTGAAAATTCCATTGCTTCATAATATAATTTAATTATAAAATAATCAGTGTGCCATAGGTAATTAATTACAAAAAGGGTCGTCCTTTTATCCCTCAATAAGTATCTAATAAAAATAATCATCTAATTTTACATCAAATTACTCGATTTCTATGTGCGAATATACCTTTCGATATTTTAAAACCTTTGGATGAAAGAATGAAGTATGAACGTTAGTGTTGCCAGAAAATAGGTCATTCGTACGCGAGCAAAATTTTAAGAGATTGCAAATAGAATACAGGGTCAAACATATATAAATAACAATTCACGATGTTATGTGAGATATACATAATATAGATTTTTACAAACATTAATAATAATTAAACTTTGTGAAAAAATGACTGTATGAATGTTGTTAGTCCTTTTAGGTATACTTCAATCGTAGAGATAAGAGATATAAATATAAAACAGTTCCTACTCATAAATAATGTAAATACGACAACTGTAAAAAAATAATCCCTCAGTTTTTTCTCAATCTTTGTATTACTTATAACGACAAAGACTGTATTTTTACACCACCGCATAAAATCGATTGCAATTTCCTTTCAAACGTCCGACATCGCTATTAAAAAGGTAATAATAAAAAAGAGAACTGTAACGTTTTAATAAATAACTCGGTGCTAAACATTAATTTCGAGTAAACAAAAACAGGTCGTTTATTTACGAACTCCTTTACTATTCTTGACAGTTTGCGTCGGTCCTTGGTCGGCCATCTTAAATATTAAATAGGATTTGTTTTCACTATATTACCTTTAGGCTTTAAGCTGTTTCGGTATGCGGTTGAGGCTTTGATGCGAATGAAAATAATTTTAATGCAAATGGCGATATTATGACTCTTATCTACTACTAGCTGCGCTCCGCGGATTCACTCGCGTTCCGCTTCTGTTGGTCTTAGCGTGATGATAATATATTAAAGCCTAATAGCCTTCCTCGATGAATGTGCTATCTAACAACGAAAGAATTTTACAAATCGGACCTGTAATTTCTGAGATTAGCGCGTTCAAACAAACAAACAAACTTTCAGCTATATAATATTAGTATAGATTAGCATACGTCAGACACTAAACTATATTTTTATAACATCAGACACTAAACTATATTCTTATAACATGAATTTAAAGTATGCAAAGGGTGTTTTTAATTACTAAGTAAATTTTTTAGTACATAAATTCTTACTTTGTAGTTTCAGCGTTATAAACTTACGAGATATAGATGGACAAACAATTGCTTTTTCTTTTTTTGCAAATATGCAGGGAATAAAGCCCTGCAAAATGTTTTATAAAGATTATCATATAGAGATATGAGATGTTTGAAGGATTTAAGTGAGGACTGATTCCTATTATAATTCATAGTTATTTCAAATGGGTGATTCAGATAATATTCTAAAAGGGAGTCTCTACAATTCACACCCGGATTACGTATCATGAATTATGTCTTTTATTGCGTATATAAATTCAAGATACTTATAAATTTTGTTATAAAAACTTTAAATTATCTCTTTAACATTTAAAATATGTATAATATGTACCTACCTTCATAATATAACTACCCATGTACATGTTGTAACGTCTTATCTTCTTATATATAAAATTCTTGTGTCACAATGTTAGTCTGCATACTCCTCCGAAACGGGTGGACCGATTCTCATGAAATTTTCTGTGCATATCGGGTAAGTCTGAGAATCGGCCAACATCTATTTTTCATATGTACCACGGGCGAAGCCGGGGCGGACCGCTAGTCTTATATATAAAATTCTCGTGTCACAATGTTAGTCTGCATACTCCTCCGAAACGGGTGGACCGATTCTCATGAAATTTTCTGTGCATATCGGGTAAGTCTGAGAATCGGCCAACATCTATTTTTCATACCACGGGCGAAGCCGGGGCGGACCGCTAGTTTTTCTATATATTCGAGATATACTAGTTATAATAATGTTATTAGGTACACATTTGAAAATACAAATAAAAATACGTTGAAACATAATAAAATTTAAATATAGAAATGGAAATATTTTACTAAAATGCATTCCATGTGCCATTCGCTTCGCTCGTAGCGAGATATTTCGAGAATTCTTAATCTATACATATAATAAAATCGTAGGAAAGTCAAAACTGTACATTGAATATTTTTTTAAAAGAATACATATTCCATGATCTATAATCGATATAGAAGCCAAAAATATAGTTTTTAGAATTTTTGTCTGTTTGTCTGTTTGTCTGTTTGTCTGTTTGTCTGTATGTTTGTCCGAGCTAATCTCGAAAAGTACTGCATAGATTGACTTCAAATTTTGCATGAATATTACTAACAGGTCGAGTGAGGTTTTTTTAAACATATTATCATGCTATCACCTCCGGGGGAGGAGCTGTGAACCTTTACTTTTCTTACGTATTCCGTGTACTACGACAGCGTACAATCTAAAGACTCATGTTTAAATGTTGTTTTTGAGTAAGCCATGCTATTATCTAGCTTTACACTATAAAAACTACGTCATTTACGTAATTTGGGCAGAGAAACTGTTTAATGAATCTTAGTACTATAAAGACAAATTTGATTCAGCGCCATCTATGAGATTTCGTAAAAATCAAATCAATTTACATGTTAACACTACTGAACACAATGTTAAAAATTAATAATTTAAATATAATTATGTTAGTTATTTATTTAACTCTTTAACCCAAAATAAATCTTCCCTTCCCTATAAGGTGCGCTTATAATTCGTGTGAATATACTACATTTTTAAAAGTGAGGGTAGATGTATATTATTTTAAGTCAAACTAGACACCATTACAGTTAATCTAATATTGATTGTGTTCATTGGTTACATTTTTAAAAATCTTCGTGTTTTAATAATTCGATCACGAGGCGGGACTCTAATACAAAAAGGTTAGTTCGTTGATAATTATTATTCATTCATCATTTACATGTTGTTAGTAAAAAATAATATACTTTGACTGTTAATACTTTTGTTCAGTATTTATCTATATGATTATTGCTTGGTAATTAATATATTTTCATGTCGTATACCTAATTATAAACATAAGTGTGATGTGAAACTAGCTGGATTTATTTTTACACCTCACAGTCTTATATTTTGTGTTAATGTTAAAATAGTATTAATAATAGTGTAAATCATAATATTTTTTCAAAGTTAAAAATATTTCCTTTTTTCTGATGGTGTTGCCATCGAATTAAACCGCGCTGTCGTTTCGTTCACAAAAAGTCATGTTATTAGGACCGAATATGTAGCCGCCTCAACTTACGGAAACGAGAGTAACCTGCGTTGTCTGTTAGTTATTGTTTAGTCGAATTTAACGTTACATGGAAATTGGAATCTAAATATATGTATACCTACTTATATTAAATCTGTAGAGGTCAATTCTGCACATGAAATATATTTCCTAAATAACTATTATTTTTCATATTCGTGAGCAGAGCAGCAACTCCATTTTTAAGCTTTCGTCGCGTGTGCGTTCTTAATGCGTGTATCTTAATGGTTAAAGCTACACAGAAATCAAGTATGAAAGAAATGTTCTCCATATTATATAAAAAATATCTCCCGACATCATAAATGTCTATCTTTTATGGTTGAGCTTAGGAGTTCAAAGCTTTCTGATTATATTTGTCTACTAGCTGTCCCCGCGACTTCTTTCGCGTGGAATAGTGACTATGGGACCTATGACCATGGGCTCAGGGTGGGGCAACAATAAAAAATCATTTTTATTTTCATGCTCCCACTCCCGCGCCCACTCGCACTCCCACGCCATATGCCACGTTCAGTCCCAATCCCACGCCCACGCCCACTCCCCTTCACAATTAGTACCTACCAGATCAAAGCCAGGGTAAGCGCCCCACCCAGCCCCACCGTGGCTACGCCCATGCTGAATTACTACTTAAGATACAATTATTGAGTAAATACGTACTAAAGTCCGGTCGCGAAGCAGAAAGAATTTCGTACAATGACCTCTTTACCTACTGACAGTGGTCACAAACATTTTTGAATGAAGTGCAGTTTACATGAAATATTTGGAGGAGAAAATGTTTTTTACTAATTTATTAAATAAATGTCCTCTATTCATTTACAATACTTATTAGTTAGTTACATTTTAACTTTTTCAATAACAACGATATATTATATATAAAAAAGTGTGCGTGTACACACATAAGAAGTGAAACTTCTTTATGACCTTATTTTTCAAAAAATAATTTACTATGTAGGTACAATATTACAGAAATACGTTATTCTAACACGCGATTTCGACTTAGGCGGATTTTGATTGGACATAAAGAGTTTGAGGTTTATTCTTATAAATTTTGAATTCACAAAATCATAATTGAACACCTGACACCAATCAAGCAAACACAAACCTTACGCTCTCAGGTTAAAGGTTTACAATCCCTAAGGACGGCGGTCATTGCACCTGTGCGAGCAAGACACATTATTTTTACAAGGGAGTGACAGTGACAGGTTAATGTACGAAATTCTTCCTGCTCCGCGACCGGACTTTACCATAAATAATTAAAAGAATTGTTATTAAAATTTCTTACTAAACTGTGCTAAAAAACTTACGTACCAAATTATTAAAGAAAATCAAGAAATGAAATGCCTAACCTATACCAAATAGTTACTACATAATGTAATTAAAAATTATGATTAGTATATAATATCGAAAATCAAAAAAGAAATGCCTAACTAATTCTACGTACGTGTACGTCTACGTAAAATTTCTTTTAAATTATGTCATATTATTTTTTAGGAACCAGGGGGGGGAGAGGAGCAAATTCTATTTCCTTCCTTTCTTAAACGGATGTTTTTAATAATCTATGGTGTAGCCACTGATCAGCTTAATCGATACTCAGTTTTTATCAAATCCAGCAACAAATCCAAATTAGATCTTTCCTGTCTCACGCACGTAACTAAAGGCTGAGAAGAGAGAGAGAGCACGTAACTAAACCGTTTAGACGAAGAAAAGTGTATAGAAAAAGGAATAAATAATTTCATAAACTTCCCGACGATCTTTAAAAATAAATTATAACTTTCATTTTTTTCATTCCCACTTTTACCCCTATGTAGGTATAATAAGTGGATGAACCAATTTTGATACACTTTATCTAAGAACCAGCGTCGGAAAATATTCTGCCTAACAAAAAAAACCGCATCTAATTCGGTTTACCTGTTAGCCAGCTACGGTGCCATAGACAGACACACACACACACACAGAAATACATAGCGGTCAAACACATAACACCAGTCTTTTTGCGTCGGGGGTTAAAAATATAATACGACATAATTTAAAGGACATTTTATGTGGAAAATTTACCTATACACCAGGGTAGATAATTTTTGAAACAAAAAAAAATCGCAGTAGGATGAAACCCATTAGAAAAGGATATGATAAAAATGTAAGGAAAAATAAATTACGGTCAATCGGAGTTCGGGAAGTGGGAGGGGGGGGGAGCTTTTAAGAGAAAAAAATGGTTTCTCTCGATTTCTCGATAATAATAACACCTGCTAATTTTTTTCTACATATTTTAATTGTACAGACATCACTTTTCCACAATTTTATTATATGTATTGCTTCACAAGCATTGGCAGACGACAAGCGCTTGTCGCCATCCGTCGCGATTTGAACTGAGCGTTCCCACGGCATGTGTGCGTATGGCAAGCACTGGCGAGCGACAAGCGCGCCGATTCCCATGGCATGTGGTGTGGTGTGGCGCGGTCGGATTTGTGAAGCAAACATGTCGTGGGAATCAGGCTTTAACTTAATTTTTATTCACCCGCATCAGTGCCACCTAAAAAATCTTTATATCGAAATTCGAGCAAAGTTAAGAAAATGAGAAATAAGAGTTCTCAAGGATCGTTAGAGATAAGAGGCTTACTATTGACCGAAAACAACATGTGTTATGCCGAACCTGAAACCGCTTCACAACGAGAATTGCGGCTCACAGCTGACCGCGAACGGCATGTACTATCCTGTGAGACCGAAACCTTCACTGAGACGGTATAACGTCTCACAGCTGATCGCAAATGGCATATTGTACTATCCCGTGAGACCGAAACCCTCACTGAGAGGGAATTACGTCTCACAGCTGATCACGATCGTCATATTTTATCTCGAGAATCTGAAACTTTTACTCAATATGAAGACCGTTTGACAAATAATAGGGTGCACCATAATATTATTCGATCTCTCGAAGATGAACATGAGCATAAGCAATGACTAGAGTAGGGACGCGAATATTACCATTATTTGAGACAAGAACGATTAATAAGTTTGTTTAATGAAAGATTAAGAATTGAAACTATTGGTCTCTTGAAACGGACGAATAGCGAGAGGCCCGTCTTACTGCAGACAGATTTCGACATAGTCTTAATGACTTAGAGGTAAACATAGAAGATCAATCTACAAATTCGGTGGTGTGGTCCGACAAATATAAAAGTGGGTTTGCTTATAACCTCACAATTGATTACCTACAGATCATCTTCTGTATAGGCGATATTAACGTAGTATGTTATTTTTGTAATGCTTTAAAGTGGAGTAAGGAGTCGGCTTTCGTTTGAAGATACGCCGGAACCTTTGAAATCACTACTTTTAAGTTTTAGAGGAACATGTGCAATCTAAACAGTTCTTAGACAATATTAGCTCTTATAGTATTGCGTTTTAAATGATCCTTTGGTGCTCAACAATTATCAGATGCTCCTTTCATTCTTACTTTTAAGATACAAGGTCAAGTTTATCATTTGATAGGATCCCTTTTGCCTGAAGGCCAACCTAAGTTTCTTTAAATATATTTTGTATTCGACTACGACGAATAATCGAATACAAGAAATCAATATTTCTCGAATTTAAAACTGAACTCATTTCACAATTTTAGAACATGTTAATTCATCAGGTTAATCCGTATATATGCGTTTTAAATCGACATTAGAAGCTTTTCCTCAAGATGGTGATATTAATATAAAATTGGTATAAATGCCGATAGACGGAAGTCTATCAGCACTCAGGAATTCCCTGAGCGTGTTATAACGCCCAGGCCACAGTATTACAATTTTTCCTACAGTAGGGCGACGAATGTATTTTCGCATAGCAACGGAGGGGAACTCGTGGGCGGGGGGGGGTAAAGTGACGCGGGCCACGTACCACAAACATGCTTAGTTTGTGGTACCGAGCGCGAAAGAAAGTCATCGTGTTTTTAGTAAAGTTACTATGTAAACTAACGTAATTTATTACTTAGGTACCTACATATTCTATAATGGTGTGCTCAAATTGTTAATCTACATTTAATTTAGATTATTATTTTAATTACTAAGAAATGTAGAATTTAAATCACATTCATTCATGTTTTCCTCAGATATTCGATGTCTATGATTTTCGATGATTTTAAGATTTTCTTATCAGAGTATTCAATTTTAATGTAGTTAAATTTTATAAGAGACAATTAAGAACATTCAAAAATAAAGTGTCACGTATTTTTTTTAAACGACGAATGACGAAAAACGACCGAATCGCGGACGAAGTCGCGGGCAACAGCTAGTATGTAATATTTCGATAAATGTAAAAATGTTTTATTTAAATTTTATATATAAAATAGCCTAACGATCTAGCGTAAAATAATATATTTTTGTCATCCAAATGAACGGTTGATCGAACAGTCCTGTGTACTTTTTTTAAATATTATGTTTTTTTGATTGAAAGAGCTTGTCGAGTTGATAAGGCTGCCTTTTTTGTGTTACAAATCGATTGACTTCCGTAATTTCTTCGACGAGTTCGACTAACGCCCACGCGACTAGTCCTCCGGTGCCAGCGTTCTGACCATCATTCTTCTTTTTGTCATTGCGTACTAAGACTCCTGTAGAACCGACATCCTGTTACAAATGACCCGAAATTTTGTCAGTATCTTCCGGCCTAGCCAAGCGGCGATAAATACAACAAATCATTTAAATCCGTTGGACTTCTAACTGGTATTCATGCTGGTATAAAAAAAATTTAATTAAAAGGAACGTTCAATAAACAAAAGTCGACAAAGTGCAAAGTCAGGTAAAAGGACATTTAACGTGAAGCATTGCACTCAAAGGAGTGAAATACGTCTGCTATATAACTGCTTGGAAACAAAAACTTCTTAAAAGCCTTTGTTTCTGCGACGAGTACGGCGCCTTAAAATTGAGTTTCCTTTGCGGTGAACGTAAATTGGAAATCAATGAAACACACTTCAAAATAGGTACCTTGGAAAATGTTTATAAATAGTTTTTAGTTAATGTACCTACCTAATATAGAGATAGGCAAGGAGAGGAACTCAATAATCACTCAAATGTGTTTTTATCTTTGAATTAATTGACTATTTAACGATGACTTATATCTAATTTCTATAAACCTACAATAGTGTTACTATCTTTTTTGGATGGGTTGCAATTATGCTTTTTCAATAGTTCTTTCTTTATAAATCCTGCTATCCTTCTGCCGATATTAAGGTCCTAGAATGCACACGGTAAGGTTGAATGGATGGATGGTTATTTGTTGTTCTCTCACGTAATAAACTATAAACAACGATTTTAATATCTGAAGTTTGATAAAGATAATTAGATAATTAGGCACAATATATCCTCTTTTGTCTGGGTACTACACGAGTTAGTAAATAATGTCGACATACTTCAAATCCTTACTTGTCCACAGAACCTCAAGAACCAGATAATGACCACGAACCTCTGGGTGGAGCAGTCCTGGTACGACTACAAGCTGCGCTGGGAGCCCAAGGAGTATGGCGGGGTGCACATGCTGCATGTACCATCAGACCACATCTGGAGGCCAGACATCGTGCTGTATAACAAGTGAGATTGAAGCTTTTTGTATGGCTTTTTCATCCTTTTGTTGTATATGTATTTTTGTGCTTTTAATATTTATGATGATACTTTGCGTAGGTACAGACCAATATATTTTTTTCTTATGAATGTAATATTAATAAAAATAAAGTTAAATATTATTATTTTTATAATGTCTTTAAGTTTTTAAGTTTTATAATGTAGTTAAGGTGAAATTGAAAAAGACCACAATCTCTTAGAGAAGACTAAATTTGGTCATGCGCTTGAAAAGTAAATGATCCTATATTTTAATTTTTAGTTTTATAGCGTTAAAATTTATATTAATATTAGAAAATTTTATTAAAAAAATTTAATAATAAACGCCAAAAACCAGTCACAAGAAAATACTCAATTTCTCTAATTTTCAGCTTTAAATGTGTCTTCATAACACAAGATCCTTGACACAGATAAACTAAAATAATCAAGGAAAGGGAATTTCAAAATCCTCTCCAGTCACATATTTTATACTAGCTTTCCGCCTCACTTTCATCGCACGTTATCGCGACAGGCGTTCCCCTGGATACAAATTTTCGCCCTAAATTCGACCCTCTTCAAGATTTGTTTTTCGCGATTTTGTCTATTTCCCTTTCCAAAAGGCATGTTTGATTTCTATTTCTACTTTCATAAAAAACACGAGTGAAAAATGAATTATTTCTGTATCTGTTTTGTTTATACCGCCCAAACAGCAAATCAGTTACAGCAGTAATATCTAATCAATTAGAGTTTCTCGTAGCACATGTATTTTAAATTTTCGTGTCCATTTTAATAATAAATAATATACTATACCTAGTAGTTAATTACAAATATACCAGCATTCAATGCTCATAATTTCATTTTATGCCATAAAAAATAACGTTTTAATACTAAGAGCAGTTGTCCAATTTCTTTTTTACAAACATACTTCGTATTCATAAGAATTTATACACACATTATAAACAGAGTTATATTTTTTTATATTATATGTACTTTATTATACAATATATTTTATTCTTATATTCCGTAACAATACAAAAAACAGACATGAATCGTTCCCTTAATACCTTTAAAAATGAAACATGATTTGTGTTCCATTTAATCCCGACGCGTATAATCCTACGTTAATTTGATCCTTGCGCGGTAATAAATAATAATTAATACCTATAAAAACCGTTCTGGCTATTTCGCTTATCATTTATGTGGATTATCATTTAGTTACTTATATGTGAAATAGAATGAACTGTACGATTTTATGTATCTTTGTTTTAATATGTAATTATTTACTGTGGTTTTCTATGGTATTATTGGATAATTTAATTTTGATTACAATCATGTTATACTTAAAAATGTGTATTGTGTTTTAGGAAATAAGGTATGTGTGTTCTCATTGAAAATGTATTTCATGTTATTTCTGTAGATATTATGATGAGCTTTCATAATGTTTGAAATATACATTAGTCATTTTATATTTATGATACATACAATATTAATGTGTGGACATTTTTGGTTTTTAACCGACTTCAAAAAAAGGAGGAGGTTATCAGTTCGGCCGGTATATTTTTTATTGATTTATGTTAAAATCGATCTTAACTCTACATATTTTTGTTAATACAAAATTATACTTTCATTATTCTTGCTCATAAAAATAACATCAAACCACAAAGCGGTAACATACAATCTTAAATCATATACGAAGTTAAATTTCCAACCTGTGTTTATTTGATAAACAATGTTATTTATTAATTTACGCGTACAGAACTTGTTATTTATTTCTAAACAAACACCACAACAGCAGTCGCAAATAAAATATAATATTTTTCCTCCATAAAGCTAATGGATGACGTGTACAAACTATGTAATGGTCCCTATTCACAATGTTCAGCGATGGACCAGTAGAGGTAATCACGATAGTGTAGAGAACCTAATCGGTCGTCATTGTAGATATTTTTTCTGAATCGCCGTAATGACGGCAAACTTGCACCATCGATTGTTGGGCCAACCCTCTCAGTTGTGTAGAGCGCCCATAACGCATGATATATGCTGAGAATGACAACTTTTGCTGAAAGTTATCCAATTAGTTTTGCTTCCAATTCCATTTGTTTTTAATTAACACGTTCACTGCGGCATGTCCAGTATCGGGCCATCAGCGACTACACCACAGTGCGGCGCCCAAAATCGCAGTTTTCACCGTGGTGCGGCGAGGTTTTTTATATGTTAATCAATGACTAGAAAAGAGACAAATATATTTTTGTGATCACAGTTTGAAGTAGGACTCAATTTCGTTTAAAAATCGTATGGCAAAATATTAGACACACGCATAGAAAAGAAACCGTTTCTTTTGTGTGCGGCATGTCAAATATTTTGCCATGGACAAGCACCTCATGCCGCACTGTACTGCGAGCGCGCCGCGTGTCAATCTCGCATAGTGATGTACCAGGACCGCACGCGTCGTTATCAAATTTTTAAATGACAATGATACCTTAGAGGCTTTAGTTTTTTTACTTTCTTTTATTTCGTAGCATAAATGCAAAAATGTGATGACAGTTGTGAAAATAATATAAAACATTAAAACAAAAGTTACTGAACAAATTAAAACAAAAGTTACTGAACAATTTCCTGATAGTACTCTATCAAGTACCTTGTTTTATATGTGTTTTTTTTTGTATCGACGATCTCGTTATCTGTTAACAAACAGACTGAAATATACAAAATTGATTTATATCGATATCGATGTTTTATTTTACAGTGTTTCCCATCGCTATTACTGTAAACATGCCGTATCAACGCAGTGCGGGATGGCAAATAATTTTTCACAAAATCAGGGGTTTACATTTTCCCTCATATCTTTTAAACTATTGAGTCAAACTAAAAGCTATTTATGCGGTATATACAAGACTATATATACTATTAACCGAAAAAAAAATTTTTGAAATATCTTGAAATTTCATGAAATTATTAACCTTAAAAGTCAGTAGGTGCGATGTGATAAAAATGGCTCATGACGCACAGTGGTGAACTTGCCGATGTGAAGTATTGAAGACATGCCGCAACAACGGTAAGTTTGGCATTTTAGGTGCCGCAGTGAACGTGTTAACACGTTTTTAATTGATGCAACAGTAAATAAAGTTTATGTTAGTGCAAATTGGAATATGCAATTAATTGTATAATATTCTAAGGTTATATAAAATAGATTTTTTATAGCGCAAGCAAGAATTAGTAGTTTTTCTTTAGAACACAAGTTATGTGCCTTTAAAAGATCTGCATTGTTCTTTCAATATAATAGATTAATTGTATTATTCCGCAGGAAAAAGATGTATAATAGACGTAAATTTTTCAGCACTAAACGGATATATCCATAAACACAACAAAATTGAATCAGATAAACGTTGCCTCAATTATAGATTGGACTTTGGAGCGAGACACAATTGTTCACAAATTGTGAACAATCTTTATCTAGAAGTGACATTATTTTAAGAATTTCTTGAGCACGAACTGGGTCAAGACTGAAGTTATTATGTCGTAAAAATGTCATTATAGAGAATTATATACTACTTTCGGTCAATGAGCAATTGTTTAAATGAATGTCAATTTACTGTATGTGGTAATATTTTGTTGGTTTGACTGGCCGGTTGGCTTGGTTGGTAGTGACCCTGCCTTCCAAGCCACTGGTCGTGGGTTCGATTCCCACCCAGGCAAATATTTGTGTGATCAACACAGATGTTTGCTCTGTGTCTAGGCGTTAATTATCTATATAAGTATTTATTTAAAATTATAGTATATGTATGTTTATCAGCCATCTGGTTTCCATTACACAAGCGAAAGCTTAGTATGGGATCAGATCGTGCCGTGTGTGAATATAGTCCCGAAATATTTATTTATTTATTATTTATTTATTTAGGTGTAAAAAACATCTCCTAATCTTATAGTGGAATTGTATACATAATACAAAATGTTTCTTTCGTAGAGACAATATGTAAATAAATCATGATTTCTGAAGTAAAGTTCCATGGGAAGTCCCTTATACCTATTTCTAAAGTCCCTTCCGGGAACCAAATTTTCTATATGAGTTTAATATGCTTTGAATTGTTATAGCCGACCTTTCAGATTTCCTTTTGGGTGACACGTGTAGAAGGAACGTAGGAAGAGGCCTTTCTATGAAATACTTAATTGGAAGCTTATTATTACGCCCATTTAATTTGCATATGATATTTTTATTTAATTTCAGAAAAGATTTATCCATGATAGAGTCAATGAAAATATTTAACCTTTTGTATAGCCATAACCTATTGTTAATAATTTTTGTAAACTGCGGTTGTTATTTATTGTTATTCTATAAAGCCTAACAAGCTCAAGTCATGAGTCCTTACAGCATTCCGAAATGACTGTATTGAGTTATTATTATGGATTATGATCCTTTATAAATGAACTAGCTGTACCGCCCGGTTTCACCCGCGTGGCTCCGCTCCTGTTAGTTTTAGCGTGATGATTGGTTTTAGCCTATATAACCTTCCTCGATAAATAGGCTATCTTACACCGAAAGAATTTTTCAAATCGGACCAGTGTTTCCCGAGATTAGCGCGTTCAAACAAACAAACAAACAAACTCTTCAGCTTTATAATATTATTAGTATAGATAAACGGTAACCAAGTAAATGCCGTACAAATCCTCAAATCTTCATTGCACTAGAAACATCAAAAATGTAATATCAACTGAGGAGGGTGTGATATCGAATACGCAAAGACTTACGTTGAATACCGCCTGTGGGCTTTTATTGCGTTGATAGAGCGTGTATCACTTCTCTCTTTAATTTATTTTCTTCTATATTTCTGGAGAACAGTATTGGTGCAGTTATTACGTCATTTTTTAAGGTTATTTTTTAATCAAAATTGGTCGAGGAGTCGAGACTGGACGAGCATGGAAAAATTACATAGATTTTTTTAATTTTGTGCATATGCAATTTGCACTAAAGCTCATTGAAAGTATCCATCAATATGTTTCAGCTAATTTAGTGGTATTATAGCCTATGCATTTTGTAGGACATTTTACAAAACTAAAATAGCAGAATTACGGCCATCATGATCAAAAGCTTTTGCGTAAAATAAAGAAACAAATAATGCTGGAATTTTAAACAGTAGGTAGTAGCTTACAGTCAATTCTCTGCTCTGTAATCGATCAGGCTATACTCGATCAGAATTATTATTATTATGATTGATTGATGATTATGCAGCATTTACCGAAAATGTAGTGTCATAGTAAAACATATCTTATATCACAAATATTACAGTCTCATGTTCCTCTTTCTGCCTGCCCTTCGATACCTATCTATTCATACATGAGTGTACTCTAACAACAAAAGATTTCATTCAAGACTAGTGGCCATTATACAACATCTTGTATCATCCCCGGTTTTCTAAACGCTATTAATTCTGCTAAATGTGGTAATTTACTCCCTTGTTATACATATAGATCCATATGATTACGTGAATGCGCTAAACGATTCCTCTTACTCTTGTTCTATTTATGACGTCATTTTATGGACCTGTGAAATATTGGAAACTACGAAATTTTGTTCCGGTGTTGTCAATTTTTGTTTTTTGTCTATATTTAATGGTAACTCTGAAATTGAAAGGACCAATAAATTGACTATCATAAAATATATGAGTGATTCGTGAGTGGTTTTATCGTTGATATTATCATATTTGTAACGTGTCAGTATATTTGTTAAACTATATTTACGAAAATTTCGAGTGAAGAAAGTGAGTATTTCTAAAGTAAATTATTAGGTATATATTTACTTATTTTTGCTCTCAATTATCCAGAATTAAACAAAAGTTCTTGATAGAATACTAAGCGTTATATAATCGTATCGTATTCATGACATTACATTCACCTTAAGATTATAATAAGTTAATATAATACGCAAACATCGTACTCTTATACCTAATTACGCATTTAACTGCTTATGACGACATATCAACCAATTAATTAAATATTTGTTACTATAATATGAAAATTAATTTGGGAGCCCTTGTTTCAGTCATAATTGGATTTCATTGAGAGTGCTCGTTATATTTACGTAGAAATGAAAGTGATATTTTGGGCTTTGCTTTTAATACTTTTATTGCAAATGGTAACTGTTGTGTTTTATAGTCGTTTATATTGTGTGTTTATATGATATTAAATAAATATAATTGTCGTTGATTGACTAAATTTAAACCTTAAATACAATTTAAAAATGAAGTTCAGATATTAATATTTATTATGTGAAAAGATATTAATGTTTTTGACGACGCGGTTGGCGCAGTGGTAAAGTAACTGCCTACTGAGCCGACGGTCCCGGGTTCGATTCCCGGTCAGGGCAAATATTTGTGTGATGAACTCAATTATTTGTTCTTGGGTCTGGGTGTTATTATCTATATATGTATTTATTAAATATTATATTTATCGTCGCCTAGTACCCACAACACAAGCCTTAATTGAGCTTACTGTGGGACTAGGTCGATTTGTGTAATAATGTCCTATAATATTTATTTATTTATTTATTTTGCTAAAACAAATGTTTATTGGTATTCTAATTTCCAATTTTCGAGAATCAAGTCACTACTTAGCTGTTTTTGTTTATTTCTGTTATAAATAAATAACAAGAAATATCACTTTCAATGCATAATTATTGTTTAATAATTCTCTTTTGTTTTTTTAGGTGGCAGGATTTCCCGCCATAATTGGCTTCGGCATGGTTGTCGATAGAATGAAGTCTGGCTTTCACAGACTCATTACAGATGTTAAAAATGATTTGGAAATCGTTTTTGTATCTACAATGAAAGCGGTAAATGTTCTATTGCGCGGGAGAGAAAAAAATTCTAATGTCATTGAATAAGAGCTATTGAATAAAGTGTTAAAAACCATTTACTTTTAGGCAGAGAGAGCGGATACTTTTATAATATTTTTAACAACTATTTTTTTAAGAAATTGTTATTAAATGAATAGCCGCCTTTTGTATTTTTTAAGAATAGAGTAGAGTTAGTAGTTTGTTTAAGATGTGTTCATTTTTATATGTTGATTTTTAATAGTACAAAATGTCTTTTGAGTTTAGTTTTATACACACAAATACTTATGTTAACAATTCAGTAATTTCATTACGTTGTCTGGAAGAGATCAATGAAAGTCAGCAAGCCTCCCAATGAGTTGTTACTTTTTTATGCAAAATAATGATAAGATTTCCACTGTCTACAATTTTATTGCTAAGTAAAATAAATACATGAGTAAATTATCTTTCTTTATCGACACTTATGTCAATTGAGTTGTCCTTTAAAGAAATGTTGCCATAAACCTATTTATTAATTCCGTCCCTTCCGCCATCCGTAAGACACCTTTGATTAATGTAGCCAAACAATCTTCGCTCATTTCCGACCCTACCTGACCCTTACCATTAATGTGCACTTTTCTATTCAATCTCCATAAAAGCCTCCTAAAGATCCCTGAAATTTTTTCCCATTCCAATTTATTTTTTATTACTTAGAAGAAACTTTGGCTTCGGTCTTTCGAATTCTCGGAGTGATTACGTTTGTATATTAAAATTGACGGACGTTTTTTATTGATGAATGGATAAAAAAAAAGAAGTAGACTGTAATCCTTGATTGTTAGTTGTTATGTAATTAATATAAAATGGATTTATCGGATATAAAGGGATTATTGTTGTATACTTTGTAGAAGCTAATAGCCTTGCTAATGGGTTTAGTTAAAATAATGCTCGATATAAAGTAGTGCAAATACCTTTTATAAAAAACCACAAAAAACATATCATTTTAATAAAGATATGAATATGATGAATAAATATTTCACTTAAATATAACTGTTTAATAAACTGGTAAGCATTTGATTGTATTCATTCGTAAACTACTTACCTACGTAATGAATGATCTTGGATTTCTTTTATATTCTTTCGTGATTATCATAACAATACATATTATATTGTTTAAATTACGTTATTAGTTATCGTGGTGTATAGACCCCAATCGCGATCGTCTCTGAAACAACAATCTCCACGGTAACCTGTCTGGTTAATTGTATGTATTCGATTAAATCTACACTTGTGCAAACAACGAAGCAGTCAGGCATTAACATACAAGATCAATAGACAATAACTACGCTTATGACGTCATAAACTCACAGTTCTAGAATTAAAACTACGTTCTGCCTAATCATTATGAACCTTATTCACCGTAACCTACGATACAATTTTCTTTTCGCAAATAATATTCGGGGCACGCAAAAAATGTACGCGCTATAAACACAAATTGCGCCAAAACCCAAGCGGCATATAAACTTGCCTTACCATTGCAGTGCCGACGGCAACTTCGAGGTAACGTTGGCGACGAAGGCGACCATCTACCACCAGGGGCTGGTCGAATGGAAACCCCCCGCCATTTACAAGTCCTCCTGCGAAATAGACGTCGAATATTTTCCGTTCGACGAGCAAACGTGCGTCCTAAAGTTCGGTAGCTGGACGTACGACGGATTCAAGGTAATTCCCGCTCTCCACCGCTCGCCCTGACCGCTCTCTTTGTCCGCAGCGCCGACGGCAACTACGAAGTGACGCTGATGACCAAAGCCACGGTCTACTACAACGGCATGGTGGTGTGGCAGCCGCCCGCCGTGTATAAGTCCTCCTGCTCGATCGACGTCGAGTTCTTTCCTTACGACGTGCAAACCTGTGTGCTTAAGTTAGGAAGCTGGACGTATGATGGCTTCAAGGTGACGCCCCGCTGTACGCCGCTTGCCGAGCGGGCCGTAGCCCTAGGGCCCCCCGGCCGATGTCAGTAGCTTGTCGCTCGAACGTAATCGTCGTTACCTTGTCTTTGTGATATATTATCATCATAACAGCTTGCTTGGCGAAAAGCGTGCGCCCCACGCTCTCCGCTCTAGCCTAGCTCTATTTGCAAGTTTGTGTTTCAAATGAGTTGATTGTTAAAGTATGTGGAGTAGCGGTTGAATCTGCGCGCGAGTCCTCGAACGGTCGGCCTCGTTGGTCTACCCGATCGGCGTTCCTCGCTCGACACGGAAAGGTATAAAATTTGACGCCAGGTGATATGGGATGCAACTTCACTATTCAATCCTTTCCGACATGTCCCGCCGGAGCGAGCCGTTTCACGCGTCATAAATTGTTAATTCGACCGCGAACGTTTCATGTGACTATATTTTGGCCATTTGGCGTGGAGCGGCTTCAACCGTGACAGACCCTTTCCCGGCTGGCTCCGCCCGCGTCACACACACACACACCGGTCACACGAATGCTTGTTGCATGCCCCACTCTACATCAGTCACTGCATGACGGCTTCTGTCCAAACCGATTGCATTCCCGATCACAGCGGCCCCCACCTGCCGCCGATACACTACATGACACGCGAACACAGCACGTTGAACGCTGACGTCCCGGTACACACTGAACAGTCATCAAAAGCATATTTTATACCTTTCCCTTAGTTATCTTAGTAGCTGTTTGAATCGATGTCGCCCATTGCATGATATAAAAGACGAAACAATGACATCAAGACACATTTGTGTGGATAGCATAACGGTTCCTAAAATCGATCCGATTTTACGAAACGTGCGTTGCATGCCTTACACTCAAAGAGTTTGCGCCTAGTCTGAGAGAGGCGGCGATGTGAGTCGCAAAGATTAGTCGCAAAGTCGTAGTCGCGCGATGTCGCGTCCAGTCGCTGCGACTGACACTAGCGTGGCGGAGCCGGTGCTTACGACGACTTTTAAATTAAATGAAAAATATCGCCGACTCCATGATAAAGTTTAAAATAATTTAGGAGTTGTATCACGTGCGTTACTTGGCATGTTGTTGTGTCATCTTTGGCGTTGTGTTCGAGATGTGTGTGTTCCTTAAACTATAGGTACATGATACTTTGCACACTTTGTGGTAAGTAAATTAACGTGACATTTTTCCACAGTTTAATTCAATGGGTTTGTATAAGCAATGTTCTAGGTCCTACATCGTGTGTCAGGGTGCATGTATCCAATTTAAAACAACAGATAAATAAAGTGATTAAATAAATTGATAACAATTTGCGTCGAAACAAAATTGCAGTTATTTTATTTCGATCGAGGTTATATTTTGTTTGGCGTAAATTCTGTAGTGTGTTTTTGCTTTTAAACAAAATTTAAACTAAAGGGTGAATAAACATTCTTCTTAAACCAAATGAATAAAAGTAATTTGTGTATTTTAAGTGTGATTTATAGAATACTGTGTATCTGTGTTTGTATTTTAAGATAAGATATTTTTATCTCAAGAGTTACGGACGGACAGAGGAATGAGAGATGATTAATTAATGAACGAACGAATGAATGATTGAAATATAATTTTTCAGAGTTATCATGCTCTCTTTGAAACAATAGCAAGTTTTGTCTCTCGAGACTTTCCAATGGCTTTAAAATTCTTAATTAAAACGAATAAAGAAGAATGAGCATTTTACGGAGAATTGTTATTTTATTCAATAGCCAACCTAGTGTTTAAATTTAGCACGAAGGGTGAATCTCAATCTGAAGAGAAATGAAAGATTTTTGGAATGTATTAGTAATGGCCGTGGGATAAACTCCATCTGCTACTTATATTATCGAAGATTATAGCTCAAATAAGAAGATATATTAAAGCTTTATTTTATCGTTTCATTGGCCAATAATGTCACCGCGATTTAACATGTTTTCTATACATATATTATGTTTATTTATGTCCCGTTTGAAAATTTAATCTTTTAAATATTCTAGAAATTCTAATTTGAAATCCTTCCAGAACACTGCGCGTGTTGCATGTGTGTGTGTGTGTGATTGAGACAATGATATTATAAAAAAAGTGTAGATAGATTAGGACACAACGTTCGATTTTCAAAAATGGCACACATGATTAGACGTTAAAGCGAGATAGCAGGATTCAACTATAGTGATAAGCTAGATTTCGGCGTACTCTAGAGCTCTAATTTCCTATCTACACCTTTTTGCTTATAATATCATCGGATTGAGTTCGCCCAATGCTCATTCTTCTTTATATGTGTGTGTTAATGAGATGATACGATGAGTTGGTACACAGGTGGACTTGCGACACATGGACGAACAAGCGGGCAGTAATATTGTGTCCGTGGGCGTGGACCTGTCCGAGTTCTATATGTCCGTCGAGTGGGACATACTTGAAGTGCCTGCAGTTCGGTGAGTGTCAATTTATGATTACTTATGTTATAAATGTTGGTATGTTTGTCTTTCTGTTACTTCTTAAAAATCGGTTCTTATGAAATTAGTTTTGAGTCTGGAGTTAGGAGTCTAGAGAATGACATAGGCGATCGCTATAGGAATTTCCTTTCAATACGCGGTCGAAGCCGCGTCTTGTAGGCCAGTTAGTCGCACAACTAATTGGACACCTACACATATCTAATTATTTATCATGTTATGTTCTTCATTTAGTCCTTGATAATTATTATAAATCATTGTTTCACCCAGACAAAGATAAGGTTAAGATTTTAAGAAATATTTTTTCCTCTTCACGAACCGTTGTCCGTCATTTCGTTGATGAAAAAGAAAAAGCTACATGAAAAAAAAAAAAACAAAACAACGCTTCAACTAATGTTAATTCAAATTTATTATTTGTGTCCAAAAACCGCAATTTCCTTCACTCAGCGGACTCATCATAAATTGATTACAGGGAACATTCCGCTTATAGTTTCACTCAAGGCTCTTAGCGACGATGCTCGTGGCTTTTGTTTTTAGCGCTTAACAAGTTTCTGTTGTATTTATTTTAATTATTTATTGTTTTTATGATAATCTAAACTAGTAATATTATTAAGAAATCATTTTGTTATTCTATGTATGTGTGTAATGTTAAAACACAAAAACAATTGCACTGATATCAAAAATTCTTTCATTAGCAGATAGCTTCATTATTCCTTCGTCACATAGGCATTTTATTTCGTTTTTCCAAATTAACATTATATCAGTAACGTTATCAGCAAGTCCTGTGTTTGTGTGTGTCCTTATCTACACTATCTTCCCGAATTTGCAACTGTAAACTTTCTACTTGGCACTGGTTGCTTGGAAGAAATTGCTATATAGCAATAAAGCTGCCAATTGCTTCTGATGTCCTGGTATTGTAAAATTAAAAATTATGTGCAATAAAGAATATATAACTAAATATATAACGAATATATAACTAACTAACTATAAGTTATCTGACATATTCACTATAAAAAAGTTTGTACGAATACATTCTATCATTTTAACTGACGTATAAGTTAATAGAACATATCCAGAACTTTGAAACTATCTTAAAAATCTTAAACTGACTTTTGTAGATGGTTTTCTAGTTCCTTGTTAAAATACAGTAAAAGTTTTGTATAGTTTAAAACAACTATTCAACCCAATCTTAAACTAAAAATATATCCAGAAAATTCGATAGTTCTAAAAGGCAACAAATATCTGGTACAACTTGAATAATTGTGAATTATTTAATATTAATGAGCTTTTGAAACTTTGGATGGATGTTCGTTACTCAATCACGCCAAAACTTCGAAACGGAATTTGATATAATTTAGCACAGATGTAGATTAATCTGGAAAGCGCAAATAGTAATTACTAACTGAAGAAATTTCCTCTTTGTCTCTTTTTGTTTATTTATAAGTCTATCTGTGTTCATGTACCTATGTTCTTTTGTTATAAAAACGAATGAATCTGAAGAATTAATGTTTTGAACTTTCAGAACGCATTTGCTTGAATGAATGTCTCCCTTTTTACGTGTACGTGCAAAAAAGTACTGAACCTTCATTACTTTGTCACTCCGAGTGGAAACGGCGCATAGAATTATACTTTCAAACGACAAAGCATTCCTAAAATATCCTTGTTAAATGCGTCTCGTACAGAAGTGATTTAAATGAGATTTCGCTGCAAATGAAGAAGTTTTGCGAAATACGAGATATTTCTCGAAGTTGTATCAAGTGAGAGCTTTCACAAAAATCTTGTTAAGCAAGTTCGCTTTAGGTATCTCAGATTAACAAGAAGATATTTTGCCTTTACCTTTCAAATACTTTTTATTTTAATATATTGAGAAGTTCTTTCATATGCAAATTCCATGAATTAAGCCCATCTCCTATCCGTTTGAGATCCAATTAATATTTTTTTCTACTGCTTTTTAGAAGACTATCTTGATATGATAAATTAAAAAATACGTAACAGATAATTTTGATCCCGTAAATAAATTCATATATCATTAATTTAACTAGAGTCCTTCAAAAAATTATTTAACTGTAAAAGTTCATATCTTTTAAGTAAAGTTTATGTGACGATCGTATTACGAACTGCTAAATTTATATACCACTAAATTACCTTCGACCACATTCCACAAGCCGTTATATGAAAAACTAGATTTTCGCCCGCGGCTTCGCCCGCGTTTTCAAAGGAAAAACCGCATAGTTCCCGTTCCCGTGGGATTTCCGGGATAAAACCTATCCTATGTGTTAATCCAAGTTACTCTCTATATGTGTGCTAAATTTTATTGTACTCGGTTCAGTAGTTTTTACGTGAAAGAGTAACAAACATCCATACAAACTTTCGCCTTTATAATAGTATTAAGATTAATTTTATCATCGTAAAGCCAACCATTCTATCTAGATAAAATCTAGATTTCAGCGGTTTAAGACTGATAAATCGACCTAGATGGGAAACCGGCTTGAACGTTCCAAACTCTAGTCATTTTGAGAATTACATCGAGCAGCGACGAATTTCAAGATCTAACTTTAGCAAAATAGCGAATGTATTTGTGAAGGAAAATTAATGCTGAATGTAAATTAATGAGGGATTAGAAAAGCATTTCGAGTTTGAATATTTGAGGTCTGTTTTATCTTTTTCTGTCGAAATATTTTTTCACATTATGCAAATTTTGTAAATTGCCAATACGGATGAATAAACGTTGCATTTATTTTTATATTTTGTACCTACTTTATTTATTACTAGCTTCCGCCCACGACTTTGTACGTGCATCCCTGTTTTTCCCCGTTCCCGCAAGAATTTCGGGAAATCCTTTCTTAGCGGATGCCTACGTCCTAACATCTACTTGCATGCCAAATTTCAGCCCGATACGTCCAGTGGTTTGGGCTGTGCGTTGATAGATCACTATATCAGTCACCTTTGAGTTTTATATATATAGATATATATAGATTGTAGTATACTGTATACCTTTCTGTACACATAAGTTTTATAGTAAGTGAATGTTTAACAACCACATAACAACTAGACTTCGGAACGTGTGTGATAATACAAGTTGTATGAATATTATTTTCATTCATTTCGTAGTCATACTGGTCCTACAGTCTTGAGAAATTAAATTTTTGAGCATCTTTACATCTTTAAAAGGCTGTATGTCTCGTTGTATGTAACAAAGGAGTCCATTTGTATCGGAAGCCACAGTCCGACCGCACGTTAAGGTTTCAACACAAATTGAATAGGGTGTACACATATTACGTATGTATCGGGAATAGGGTGGCCATTTAACATGTTTGAAATTATGGCCTGCAAATTATTTAATTAAATATAAAAAGTGTTTTAATAAACTAGTTATATTAAGTATCATTAAATTTTAAAATAATAGGTCATTCGAGGTTTAAAAATTACTGAAAACTAAAAAATGAATGTGATTGTTCAGTGTTTTATATTATATCTCAAAGCGTAAAAATGAAACAGATATAATATTTATAAAAATTCAGTAAATGTATCATCATTTACTGAATTTCTCTAGGTAGAGTCAAGTTCTATAATTACGCAAAAAACTTCCAAAGCCTTACAAACCTACAATTTTATATATTACGTACAGAATTCTTATTGCAAAAATTTTCAACCAACAATGCATACAGCCTGCAACATAAAAATTCCAAACAAAATTAATATGCAACATTGTACACCCCTCCACAGTCGCTTTATAAATTGAAACATGATATAGCTCTTACTACTGAAAAGCAAGTCAGCATTGAGTCAGCAGATTCAATATTTCCCGATGAAATACGAATTTGTCCATGTTTTCCTTCTATTAATGTTACGTATCTAAGAACTGTTTATATAACATACAAAGATGAGTTTAATTCGTTAATGGTAAAAAAGCAGGCTGAAAAAGTTATAGTATTTTTTTTATATTAGGAAAAGTCACTGGTTTCTGTTGATTCGCTTTTTGTAGTTATTGAAGGTCTATTGTGGTATCTATTGCTCGGGTTAAACAAATACTTATAACTACAAATTACAATTTTGCTATTTATTAACTAGGACAATGCATAAAGCATCTCTATAAAAATCCAAATCTTTCAAAAAATTCAAATCAAATCATTAAAAAAGATGCATTATAATATTTATTAATAAGAGATCACACTTAATTTCATAAAGTATCCCAGACAACAAAACGAAAGAAAAATTTAAAAGCGTCTGTATTTCTTGTTACATAGATATATTAGAAAATCTTGAACGCTTTAATTTACACGTATAGATTTTCAAAAACTCATATTTCAACTTGTCAAAGATAAGCATACCTAAAATTTCAAGCTGAAATACAAAAAAGAAATACCAACCTTGTGGCAGCCCTACATTAGCCCACTTATGAGGTCGATACAAGCCTCTCTGCTCACATCCGCTCAGCTAAGCCTGCCCTTATATCATTTACATACACGTATAATCTTTATAGGGCTGTCGACGGTCACAAAAAGCTTAAATGACCTTAAAGGATCAGTCTCATAGCAATGCTTTGGTGAGAATGTTTTACATATGAAACGTTTCGACGTTTATGGAATACACGTCATAACATTTTTTAACATTTACCACCGATTCGGAAAGCAGTATCTATGGAGAAGAACTGGCAAGAAACTCCATCACTCTGCAGTTTATGATAGATATTTTATGTGCAAGACGAAAATGCAAAAAATAAAACAAAACGTGTCTAAATATCATTACGAATACGTTGAATTATCTCAAATAACGGTTACAATTCTATTTCACAAGCTCACTTAAACTCAAAAAGCACGATTCTAGGGACCTCTAGGTTACAATAAAAATAAATTGGGGATAACACAATAACAGAAGGTCGTGTGAAAAGGCTAATCGTTTGAGATAAAGTGAAGATTCCTATCACGGATCGGTCTTGGCCGTAAATGTTGTTAAGACAAGACGGTCGAAACCTTAAGATAACTTTTTGACGAAAAGGCGGCAAACTTTGTTAGTAAAAATAGAATTCTTTAAGTATTTTAATAAGACGTCTCAAAGTCTATTTATAAAGAATAAATGGAAAAGTCTGTTTTATACTAACAAAACTTTTTATTAAGTAGATGTATGTGAAAGTTGATATTAGGCGTACGGTGTTTTAATGCTTATGACCTTCTCTATGTAAAGCTATGTCTACCTACGTATATCTCTATAATGAATTAATTCTACAGAGATTTCTACATAAGATAAAAGGTCCATTTATACCTATGTCCTGACCGCTTCCTTGGTACAGTGGTTGACGAGTGAGCGTAGCACCGAGGGGTCCTGGGTTTGATTCCCGGTTGAGACGAAGAAAAAAAAATATCTCGATCTGGTAGGACACAGAAGGCTGATTACCTACTGGTCCCTAAAGAAAATCGATCATTGAAACAGATGTATAATGCATGTACCTATAATAATGCATCTGCCCCTTACCCCACTAGGGGACATGGACTTCACATACCTATGTACATCGATACAAGAACAACTAGATGATGATGATATAGGGAGTATTTTCAGCTACATTTATTTTGAAAACCAAGACATAAATTCTGAAATAGTAGAGCAATCTTCATATTTCCGTCCCAACCTTGTCCCAATAAATTGCTAGACCTATTTACATCACTTCAAATGCCACCACTTAGATTATAGTGTTATTTTTATTTCTACTCGATTCTTTTCTTGAGGGTATGGTTATCGTTACTCGAGCGTGAATTGGTAACTATTAGTTGATATTAGCAATCCTTACTAATATTATAAATGCGAAAGTAACTCTGTCTGTCTGTCTGTTACTCAATCACGCCTAAACTGCTGAACCAATTTGCATGAAATTTGGTATGGAGATATTTTGATACCCGAGAAAGGACATAGGCTACCTTTTATTGCGAAATATGTACCACGGGAGACCGGGGCGGACCACTAGTTAAAGATACATGAAGATAGTGGCTTGTGGGTGAATGGGAGGTTTATATTCTATTAAAAAAATATTATACACTTTAAAATGTTTAATTTATATCAAATACCAAGTATAATTAATATTCTTAAATATTAAATCGTCAAACATTCTGAATAAACTTTTCATTTTTATTTGTTTGCAATAAAGCAAACACACAAAAAAGCTTTCACAAAAGACGTATACAAGAATCATGATCAAATGTGAAATGATTGAAAAACGAAAAACTTCAAACAAAAATATGCACACATCTTGCAAAATAATAAAGCTCTGCATTGAAACACAGACAGTACATTTATTTTCTCTGCACAGTTGCTTTTATATAGTGAAACTATGAGTTGTGAAATATTTTATAAACTTAGCCATTGTCATATGAACTCGAGGGTAGCGGAATAAATGCCATACATTTCTCATACGCACTCCTCAATCCTCATATTGCGGTTTTCGTCGTTTATTTTATTTTTTCATTCAGTCTTGGTTGCCAGGTTTTATAAAGTTTGATGTCGGTGCATAAAAGTTACCTATACAATTTTTTTAAAGGCAGGTTACATAATTTCTATAATACCTTATATTATATATATATATATATATTTTTTACTTTTTTATAGCAGTTAAGTCGTTTTACGCACCTACATATAATTTTAATTTTGAAATTTATAATTGTGACATTTACACACTTATTGATTAAAATTTCTGGAGTAAAAATCTTTTAATTTCTTTATCGTGAAAAACCAACTAAATAGTAAATATGTAAAAAGATTTTGTTTAAAAAACGGGATGAATCGATTTATATCTTACATTCTTAATATATTATTAGAAATCTATGTTATAATATTCAGCATTTAGCGTCATCAATCACCTCCCACAATATTCTCTTACGTCGATAAATCTATCACGTCTAATACATACAAAATTCACAGGAACGAAAAGTTCTACACGTGCTGCGACGAGCCCTACCTAGATATAACGTTCAACATCACCATGAGGCGGAAGACGCTCTTCTACACGGTGAACATTATCATACCATGCATGGGGATCTCGTTCCTGACCGTCCTTACCTTCTACTTGCCTTCGGATAGCGGGGAGAAGGTATGTTCTTTTTTTTTTAGAATGTGACAGATTGTTTTTTTTTTTCATGATAAAGAATTATAGCAACATAACAAGCTGTCAACTTTCTGAGGCAAAGGATCTCCGAGCAAAGGATGATTATAGCACAGTTTATTAAAATTATTTAGTGTTTCAGAAAAATGTAAATTAACTTGATAGTGGTATAAAATAAATGACTGTCATAAAAATACAACGTTGCAATTGTAGATAGTCATTTATACTAAACAAAAAATATAGAGGAAAAGAATCGTAAAATGAAATGTTCGCCAACAATCCCGTACTAAACTATTAATATATTCTCCCAATGATTGAAGGGTCTTCAGAGAATTACGGCGTCGTTTGACTTCGCCAGTAATGACATCGATAAGTGAAAAAATTGCTCCAATTTATCTCCAGCTTTATTCTTTGAATCCATGATTCAAGGTAGTTTTTAGAATTTTTATTTATATAAAAATTATATTTTTTCCAAATACAACACTTTACTACTAAAAAAAAAAGAAAACAGATTTAAAAAAATTTGCAGTTTCGCGCGCTTTTTATAGAATGCTACATTTTACATCTGTGTGTTTTTCGTTTGGCGTTCGCAATTCAAATTCTATTGCACAACGCCATTCTGTGTACAAACGTTCCAAAAAGAGCATTGAATTGTAACTATTTACTGCAAGCTGTTAACTATTGTATTTCGTTTTGTGTAAAAGTGAACAACGGTATTTTGTGTGTTTCTTAATTTTAATATCGTTTTTGTTTGAAGTTTTTCATGTACTTAAGAGATAAAATTAATTGACTTTCGTGCATGAATTCATTATTTTAACAAGAAAATTTTATATTTTAAATGATTCTTATTACCTACTTAGTGAATTTTTCATTATATTGGCGTCCTACTTATTATAATTTGAATACGTTTAAATTTTTAACGTATTGTTTAAACATTTCCATAAACATAACATAACAACATTTTTTATAGAAAACAAAATATTAATTATCTTTACATTTACAGGTGACATTATCAATATCGATACTAATTAGCCTCCACGTGTTCTTCCTTCTGGTGGTAGAGATTATACCACCCACGTCCTTGGTGGTACCGCTGCTGGGGAAATATCTCATTTTCGCCATGATTCTTGTATCAATAAGGTAAGTTTATAAGTTTAATGAAAATAAATGATGCATGATTATATCATTTTAGATATATATAAATTTCTCGTGATAAAATTTTACCGAAACGGCTGGACCGATAGTCGTGAAATTTTGCCTATTGGCTAGATATGAGAATAGTCCAACATCTATTTTTTATACCCCTAAAGTGATAAGAGACAAGAGTAAGGATGAAAAATGTTTGCAGGGACAACTAGTGCACTGTAATAAAATTTATTTTTCAGATAGGTTTTAATTGCGTACAAATTTGCATCCATACATCGCTATGCAAATAAACAGTGTTTGTTTGAAATATAGGTAATATTTAAACCGTTTTTTATTAAATGGGTAACATGAAATTTTATACAGAAATTAAACAACCTTAAACAAATAAAAAATAGCTGTGGATATATGACAAAACTTTGAATGTTATCAGGAAAAGTAATTATTCTAATATTATTTAAAGAAATATTAAGATTGTTTAAATGACAAAATCGTGGGTTGCAACTAGTTTAAAAATAAATCATGCTAGCTTCTTAGGGTCCTAAAGTATCAGAGAAAGCTTTGACACTTTGTTACCTAAATCCTTTGAAAGCTGTGATTTCTCTTCTGGGAACACGTGTAGCGGTTTTCAACTCTGAGAAAAGGTTTAACTTCAAATGTATCTCTTTCTGGTTTCCTCAAATTACAATTGGAATCAAATTGAAATAATGTCAAATTATAGTTGTAATTTTTTATGTTGAAAACCATAACTTATTAGTTATTTATACCTTTGCTATTTGCTCGATATAAGTATACTATATAATTACATAAATACTACGTATAATGTTGAATTTCTATAGAATAAAAATACGTCTCAACCGACCGAAGGAAAAAGACTTTCGAAGGATAACTCTTATGAATATAATATTTAGCAGGATATAGTACTTTCAATTTGTCCCGTGGGGCTAAATTCTAACGGCTGCTGTAAACGGTGCGAAACGTCAGGTAATACAACGAATAAATCGCGTTTAAAAACCCGTTAAAATCTTAAATTTCTTAATCTATAATACTCGCGTAAAATCAATCACAAGATAATATTAACATAATCTAATACAATTATTCAACATAACAATTTCAAATAGATATTTAAATAATGAATCTCAACCAAACCGTTTAACTGCAAACATAAGTTTCAGTATTTAATCCCGGGTCACGATAACATTCCACAATTTACATATAAATTAAAATCCACTTCCAAAACAAGATATTTGATTGCGTAACTTTGAACAAAGGAAGGGATAAAGCGTTTATGCCAAAAATGAGGGTACATTCCTGTGGAAATATTTTGATTCGGGTTTATTATACGGTGTGGATTAATGAAGATAAAAATAATATTGTCACCAACGTTTAGTTCAGAAGTTAGCAAATGGAGAAAAAAAAAAGTTTTCATCATCATTATAAGCAGACGAAAAATGCTTAAATTACATATTTTAAATTACGTATTTTATACGTGTAGAAACGGAGAGCAAAAGAAACATACCTAATATTAAACTAAATAACATAGTACTATCAGTTTTCTCTCCATAAAAACCGTCCCTGTGGCTTTACAAGAACTTGATCAAGCATTTCTAAAGTTTTACGCTTAGCAACACATTTGGTGTTTCATTTTTATTTATGTAAGTATATAGATAATGTTTACTACAAAAAATATTCATTCATTCATTCACAAAACACTACATAAACCAGGTTATAAACTCATTGAAAATTACAATTTTACACGTTTCATTTCGCGTCTGACCTGACCTGACCGTTGCCTGCGGCGCCATTCGATAAACCAAAGTGAAAAGAAAAAAACACCTACAAAATGAAAATCCTTTTACTGAAGGGTGAGTGTTGCAGCGAGAAATGCAACGATTTTTCGTATGAATCGGTATATTTAATGAACATCAAATTTACCTTTTAACTTTTTCAATTTCTTAGTAAATTGGTTTATATTGAGATTTAAAATAGAGTATCTAGAATTCGAAGTCTCGAGAATATAAAAAAGCGCCTGACATTACACACGAGGTAGATTAAACTTGAACTTTTCTATAAAGCCTTTAAAAATATTGGAATAAAAAGGCATAATCAAATTCAGATTCTTGTAACGCAAAAAAATAACACCTGCACCGGGAAGCTTTCTGATATATATAATAATATAATTGCTAAATTTAGTGCAAAACCTTCGCTTAACTTAGAGCAAAGCATCTTTTCCCTGATATAATATCTTTAGAGTATTGTCGAAATAACACAAACTATCTCCACACTGGTACACTAAACACAATTGTACTACCTAAACACTAAAATATAGCATTTACAATTACAATTTGGGAACAAAACAAAAGGTAAACTACAAACAGAGGCATACAATAAAAACGTTAAAGTTTACGTAGCAACCGAGGGTCCTCTTGGCACTCGAGTCACAACGCTGTTAGTTGACAGCTCCTTATTCGACTTGTATTTTCGTCCCTTTCACACTGCCTTACTTTTGTATCCGACGGCATTGTAGGGTTGAAAATCATTTCATGTTTCATGGTTTTATGAAGGTTTAGAAGTGTTGTTTACAAGTTTCAGAACGAGTCATAATGAGGAACTACATAAACAGATATACCTATTAATTTTTTTACGTACTCGTAGGTTGTGTTGAAAGCGTGAAAGTTAGTACATTTTGTATAATATTGTTGTTACTTAAAGTAAGCGACAGTAACGTATAATTTTATACACTGTTATATGAATTGAATGAAAATTTTATACACTGTTATGTGAATAAGGACAACTTTTGTAGAGCTACGGGGTGTTAAAATACGCTATTTTATAATTTTTCATTATAAAAATTACACTATTATAATAATACCTAACAAAAATCCTAACATAAAAGTTTCTCTTACACAATATTAGCTTAATTAACAACTTATATTATCGCAGGCTAACACAATTTACCGCTTCGCATAAAAAGTAATAGCGGCCCAAAGATCGCCTGCAACCACCCCGCTGATTAACTACATATATCTTGATTAGCTGAGACGCGCATGCGGACGCGATCCCGAAGTTATTCAATATTCTTCGAGATTTCGGTTAGGAATCCAATTGTCAAGGCCCTTTCTCCATAATGTGTGTAGGGAACATCTTTTATATCTATTGTTGTTCGAATGTTTTGATAGTACCTTTCCTACCAGTTTGGATTTCAAGGTATCGTTTAAATGCAAGATGATAAGAAGTATATTGTACTATATGCATAGTATAGTACTGTATGCATACAATTCGTTACTGTTATGCAATCTAAATATATCACAGTTATGCTAGCTGAAGCTATACACAAAATCATCCTCAGCCGATCTGTACTACAGTGCACAGGCCTAAGTTTTACACAGGCCCATGGGGATTTAAAACATGATCCATCATGCTGGCTAATTGCGGGATGGCAGATTTCCCATGTAGTCGAACTTTTAAGAATATGCGGTTTCTTTACGATATTATCTTTCACTAAACTATAAAGTAAACTGCTGGACCCAGTAAACGTTGTTCTGCTATGACTTCCTTATCAGCTAGGGGTATAAATACTGTTGACCTATCTCCAAAGTTCTTGAGGAATTTGGTTAAGATAGTCGACAAGAATTTTATACATATATACTAATTGTCTCGGCAAACGTTGGTAATCAACATTGTGACACGAGAATTTTATATATTGTATAGGAGAAGAGATTATATCTGTATTTTGGATTATAATCTCCATTTCTTCCAGTATATGCGTGACGGTGGTGGTACTGAATGTACACTTCAGGTCGCCACAGACCCACCGCATGGCGCCCTGGGTGAAGCGAGTGTTCATACACATCCTACCAAGACTGCTGTTCATGAAACGACCGCAGTATAAGTTTGATACTACGAGGTATGTGATTTTGTTTTTATGTATATTATGCCCTTTTTACTGCTTCATAGAAAATAAATCACCATCATGTTGCGAACGTGTTTTTTATCTCGTAATCATTATTAATATGTATATCAACGGTTTTGAAGTAAAACTTCTTTAGGCGCGTTGAGATGGCAATGCCGTCACGTCATGAAGCAAGACAACGATTTTGGTAACTTTGAATCATCCCAAAGAAGTTTCAGTTCTGACTCGTGTGCTCGGTTAAAGAGGATCACCTTTCTATCATTAATTCAGGATAAACTTTCTATCATTAATTAATATTTTAAGATCATTACATAGGGACTTATTTAAACTGTCAAATAGACATGTAATCATTTTGCACCTAATTGTATAAAGCGCGTCACACACGGTGAAGATACTATAATATTTTATCTTAAGATACTGTTATATTTTATATTACAGTATCTTAACGCATCCGGTATCAGCGTTCGGACCATCATTTTTCTTTTTGTCATTGCGTACTAAGACTCCTGTAGAACCGCCATCCTGTTACAAATGACCCACAAAATTTCGCGTCATTTGTAACAGGATGGCGGTTCTACAGGAGTCTCAGTACGCAATGACAAAAAGAAAAATGATGGTCCGAACGCTGATACCGGATGCGTTAAGATACTGTAATATAAAATATAACAGTATCTTAAGATAAAATATTATAGTATCTTCACCGTGTGTCACGCGCTTTATTCGTAAATTAAGGCAGTCACCAATATCGTATATTTGCCTATTGCTATATAGACGCTATTTAAATTTTATAAAGGTAATGCAGTGAAATATTACTACGCGCAATTAGATTTCTATCAAAAACCGATCAGTGAAACTGGCAATCCCATTAGAGTCGCGAGACATCATTCATATGCATTTCAATATTTGAATGCCATTGCTGAAATACTATATAATATGGTATAATATGACTACTTAATTATCGTAATCGGAAAACTGTCTAAGTTTTATTTGACTCTACAAAACACTGCACTGATTTTTAGTGGTGTATCAATCAATTTAATTTTTCTGTTTCAACTATATAATGTTTTAGTATGTGTTATAAATTAAAATGTTCATGTACAGTTAACAAAGATTTTTATTTTGCTACATTGATATTAAGTTTACTACTTTAAGAGATATAAATATGTATCAATCGATTCAGGAATATTAAGTAATGGTTACAATAGCCTACTTGTTAATTAAGTTTGGCTAACGAGTGTAAATTAATTATAAGTTTCATAATCACCTTCTTTAAGTACTGATGACAAATAAATCTTTGTCCAGTTTTGAAACTTTACTGAAAAAAACAATGGCAATTAGGATAAGAATTGATAAAAATTTGCTTAAGAATAGTTACGGGTATAGTATTATATCTATTATTTGAGATTACGATATGAGACATCTTCAAGTATAAATCACTTCGGTATGACCTCTTTATAAGACGATTAAAAAAAACGTGGATGAAGTTAACGTTAATCTGAAGTAAGATTATAATTTCTGGTACCTACTAGACCTAACATGGTCTATGAATAAAGAAAATGGAAAATCTCTACACTTAATCTAATTTTTTATTTGATTTAACATTTAATCAATGTATATAAAGACATAGATATTTAATATTACATAGTTTCTGAAAAATACGTATTGATTACATAATACATTACAACACTCAGAAAGTGTAACGTTCATCACGAAATATTTTCCCCATCAAAATCACACATAACCCTTCGCACAATATTAAGGGTTATTCACTCAACCGAGGATATTAAATGTCGAATAGGTTTTAATTGCCCTACGTATGTACGATATTATTGCCTTCAACACTATATAATAAAAGGAAAAAGATTCGATCACAAGGCGCAGATTCGAACCCACGTATTAAACCTCGTGATCAATTTTTTCTGTTATTTTGTAATTTCTCATTTATAGACATTTGAATGCTCTAAAACTAAATATTACCTTCATATTTTTCAAGTAACATTATCTACCTACATATTTTTGAATTAGGGTCAATCTATACTAATATTATAAAGCTGAAGAGTTTGTTTATTTGAAAGCGCTAATCTCAGACACGACAGGTCCGATTTGAATAATTCTTTCTGTGTGAGATAGCCCACTCATCGAGGAAGGCTATAGGCTATATATCATCACAATAAGACGAACAGGAGTGGAGCCACGCGGGTGTAACCGCGGAGCTATCATATTTTAAGTTTTATATATTGTACAGGTATGTTTTTAATAATATACAATTTAATAATACCTTCAATATAATGATAGATTACCAAGCTAAACTTTTCTAAGAGTATAATATCAACACTTGCGTGGGTGTGACATGATTTGCTTCGAAGCAAGCATTACTCCCACGTAAAAAGCTATTAAAAAAGAAATGTCTAGAATCTAGAATATCGAAAAGCGTTTGAATCTATTGATGCTATGTTATAAAAAAAATGTGAGTTCAACAAAGTTTCTTATAAGCCACCTCTTATCAGTAAATCACACTATCATTGATCTATTACCTATAACATACTTTTTCATTAATAGCAAGTTTAAGGACCTGCTGATAAAGTCAGTGATAGTCTATTAAGCATATTTTGACATATTTTCACACATTGTTACTCATTTTATCTGACAGATAAGCTAAACCGGAAGATTAAGACGTTTTCTCGGTAACATGAATAACGTATCCTGAAACCAAAGCACTGAATGAGTGTATCATAAAATTATACTTAAATGCTACATAATTCCACGAATTACGGTTTTTGCTTACGCTACAAGTCGAAGGATTCCCAGTAATATATTAACATTCCCCTCTGGCGTGTTAATCACGTTAGCTGCGAGATATACAGCTTTAAACAAATTCAATTTTCTTCCCGACGTCGGCTTTTGAAATTTTATCCATTTATGAAACGGGATGTTTTAAATTTTTATTGAAGAGAGAATTTCTGATATTTGAATCTATTGAATCGGCTTTCTATTGTAATTAACTGGTTGGTTAATTACGCGTAAATTGAGTCGCTTTAGCATCTAAATGTTTTACATCCGTCTGTGTTATTGTCATTTCTTTGTTCACTAATAAATAGAGCAGGCTCCAAGGAGATGTTCGTTTGCATAAATAGCGGACCTAAATCTGACTTCTGATATATATTGTATAGATCCCAGACATCCTATAGACAGATGTTGCCAACCAGTTTTGTGGTCCCCTTCCCCGCACCCCGGTAATTAAATATGGCATACAAAGAAAAAAATAAACATTTCAAAAACATGCCGCGTGGGGTATCAAATGAAAGAGCTTATTGAGTAGATCACGAATATATAGCATACTATAACATTTCTTACACTTTCTCTAAGATTTTTTAGAAAATTTACGAAAATGGTCCATTTTTGAGTTAACTTTAAACCACTATAGATTGAAAACTCATGAATATATTTTTTAAATTATAATTTTAAATAATTAACAATAGTCCATTGTTTACGATTCAATAGTTTGTAATAAGTGAGCTATATGTATGTGGTGGATTTGATGACCCCACAAAATGTTTTAAATTGAAAGGCGCAACTTTCACTAAAGTTACCGATTTGAAATCTAATCACACAGAGGCTGATTCAAGAATGTTCTGAATATTGCAGAGATAATTATTCTAAGCCCTGACACCGATATTTTTGTATTAGGCCTTCATTTCTGGCATAAACTTGAAAATATACTCGCCATCTTTGAATGCTCCCCCCACTCCCCCATGCAACTATTTCACTGTACGAACTATTGAATCGTAAACAATGGACTATTGTTAATTATTTAAAATAATAATTTAAAAAATATATTCATGAGTTTTCAATCTATAGTGGTTTAAAGTTAACTCAATAAAACCGGCCAAGTGCGAGTCGGGCTCGCGCACAAAGGGTTCCGTAGCAGCAAATATAATAAATTACAGTTAAATCAACCTATCTCAAAAACTATAAGAGATACTTTGATCAAACCAAAAATCGTTGAAAGAGTTAATTAGCATGCATCACCTCTATTTTTTTTAGAATTTTATACCCCGTAGTTATAAAAATAGAGGGGGGGGGACATACTTTTTACGACTTTGAGAGCTGATATCTCAAAAACCGTTCACTTTAAGAAAAATGTTTTTTAGAAAACTTTATATCATTTTAAAAGACCTTTCCATTGATACCCCACACGGGTATGTACATCGAAAAAAAAAATTTCATCCCTCAGTTACATGTATGGGGGGCCCCACCCCCAATTCTTTTTTTTACTATTTAGTGTCATATTTTTGTAGCGGTTCATACAACACATATTCCCATCAAATTTCATCACTGTAGTACTTATAGTTTCCGAGTAAATCGGCTGTGACAGACGGACAGACGGACAGACGGACAGACGGACATGACGAAACTATAAGGGTTCCGTTTTTGCCATTTTGGCTACGGAACCCTAAAAATGGACCATTTTCGTAAATTTTCTAAAAAATCTTAGAGAAAGTGTAAGAAATGTTATAGTATGCTATATATTCGTGATCTACTCAATAAGCTCTTTAATTTGATACCCCACGCGGCATGGTTTGGAAATGTTTATTTTTTTCTTTGTATGCCATATTTAATTACCGGGGTGCGGGGAAAGGGACCACAAAACTGGTTGGCAAAATCTGTCTATAGGATGTCTGGGATCTATACAATATATATCAGAAGTCAGATTTAGGTCCGCTATTTATGCAAACGAACATCTCCTTGGAGCCTGCTCTAAAAGGCTATGTTTCCAAACCAATGTTATCTGATGCTTCTTAATATCACTACATAGTATAAAACAAAGTCGCTTTCTCTTTCCCTATTTCCCTATGACCCTTTGTATGCTTAAATCTTTAAAACTACGCAACGGATTTTGATGTGGTTTTTTTTAATAGAGTGATCAAGAGGAAGGTTTTAGTATATAATTTATTAGGTTTTAGACAAAGCGGGCGAAGCCGCGGGCGGTAAGCTAGTATTATTAGTAGTATTCATATAAGAATGATATTTATTCATGTATTTTGGATATTATAAATTTTATTTTCACGTATACTCACATTCCTGTTTTGTGTAAACCTTGAGTAAACATGATTCAGTTTGTAAATCATAAATGTACCAACTAAATCATATTTACAACATGAATATAGTTTGCTACCAGATGAAACTGTAGATAAATAGTTAAACTTCACTTGGCTGACGTTAATGAGACCGCACATTTGCCTCCAGTCGGTTTCAGGAATCAAATAACCTATGATATTTCCCGCTTGCCACTGAAGGATTCTGATTCATTTTACTTGATTATACTCAATAGAGCGTATTCATGAAACGCTTTTCATTCAAATATTTCCTATTAAAGCTGACGTCCGCGTTTTGATGGAACCCTCTTTAATTCTTTTTCCGCAATAAGTTCCAAAGATGGTCCAATATTTTAGTCCCTATAAAATCAGTTATCTGCTCGTTCAATTGTATAGGTATATATACGTAAAGTTAACGTGCCACATGGTTTCCTTTCTTTATTTTCATAAAATTGAATCTTAAATCTATAGTAGATGTAAGATTTCATTATAAGCCTAGGCCAATAGTCTAGCCTAGCTAATAGCAGTACCCGCAGCATTCATTTTCCAGTCATCCACTATATAACTATCTAAAAACCTAATAACTGAACACAAAACAAAACACATAAATCAAAACCTCAGCATACTTGCTAATCATACAAAGGGTAAATAAACAGTGTCAACAACAGTTCAATTAAGCGGTCGAAGCCTCACAAGCCTTTCCTAATTGCTTCACCACTTCTGTAATTAGAGATCCTGCCTACATGCCGATACTGTCGTACGGCCGAAGTGTATTATTAAATTTATACTATACTAATATGATAAAGCTGAAGAGTTTGTTTGTTTGTCTCGGGAACTACTGGTCCGATTTGAAAAATTCTTTCGGTGTTAAATAGCGCATTTATTGAGGAAGGCTATAGGCTTTATATCATCTCGCTAAGATCAGCAGGAGCGGAGCACTGCGGGTAAAATCGCGGAGCTCAGCTAGTTTAATATGTTTGTACACACGTACCGTAATTATTTGTTACAGAACGTGAGGTTTGGTGTTCTGTGGGTATTTCTGTATCTATTTTGTTTGTTGTTGTTTTGTTATTTCGTATGAGGGAAGTTTATAAGAGGGTAGGCGTTAGAGTGGAATCTCTCGAATAACATACATTAATTTGATCTCTTAAATATATATTCGCTTCCGTTTATAGCAATTTCCCTGAGAAAAAGCTTTATTTTTTGTAATTTTCTTGACATTATTTACGAATCCCTAAATCAGTACACATACTGCTAAATTAAGCAAGTATTTCAACTTGTGCAATCAATTTTCCCACTACACATATAAAACCTAATTAATCAGATCACATCGACAAGGGGCGATAATGGATGGCCCTCTCCCTTACAAATTATAGACTGTGTTCTATCTTAGTTTTGCCAACTACGACTTTACCGTTAGGATGTTCTTTTTTTGTTATACTAGATACAAAACGTATCTATATAATATATACTTTAATATACTTTAATATTATAAAGCTGAAGAGTTTGTTTGAACGCGCTAATCTCAGGATCTACCGGTCCGATTTGAAAAATTCGGTGTTAGATAGCCCATTTATATCATCATCACGCTAAGACCAACAGGAGCGGAGCAATGCGAGTAAAACCGCAGGACACAGCTAGTCGACTATAAAACTCAATACATAGGTTAGTATTGCATGTTTACTCGTTCCTGAATACACCACAGGTTGAAGATAAAATAATCTCTTAAGTTTCACGATTATCTATATTTACATAATCCAATTCTATTTGAAAACGCGATGATTGGAGGCCATTATTCAAGTAGTTACGCCGTGCTTGCGGTTTCGATGCTCTGATGCTTATCTAAATAGCTCTCAGAGTGCCCAGATCGGGGATAGATTATTGCTAACCGCAATTAATATACCATTTACCTGCACTAGTTTGGTTTGATTGAATAACTGACACTGCGTGGTTAATTAAAAGTGTATGGGTGAATAATTAACTGGTTTTAACATTATAAAATAATTTAACTATATTAAATTCCCACTCACTACTCGTTCTGAAATTTTCCCACCAATTTTTTACATTTAATTATTGTTTAATTGCGGAAAATCACCAAGACATCATGTTAATTTTTGTAAGGTCGTCGTTAACGTCAATCATATGACTAACTTACTAGGCATTTGATAGTAACACCCAGCAACCAATGCATGACTTAATTACTAACAAACGTATTTTCTAATTAAACGAGGCGGTATTTGCATCAGCTCTATCTTGTCTTTATAAAATATAATTAAGCGTCGCTGTCAATTTAGTTAACGGACGTTTTGGGGTAGATAAATGGATGTAGATAAGTGCCATCTCGGTTCGTTCCTTCTCACTGATTAGGCTTGTCACCAGGCCCCGTGGCCAATGCTCTTGACGAATATCTTTTGCATTTGTTGTTGTTTGTATTATTAACAAAGAAGGTGCAATAACATTTGATATAGAAGCAAGGATTCTCACTCCCTGCACGTTTGGATGACCTCAAATCAAATCTAGCGCGTTGTATTGTTATTTGTGCAAATGTTTTGCGTGTAAATGCATTTGTAAATTTATTTATTAAATTGCAATATTTAAAAGCTGATCGTATGAAAACTTGTGTAGCGTTGTCGCGTAGCACTTCTACAATTCGTAGAACAAGCTCTACGCGGGCTCTACGCCAAAGCTCTTGGCCTCCGACACGAGTTTGCTATTATTTGCTATCTAAAATTATACCACAAGCACACTTTATGCTTCACTCTAGTGTGATAACATCGGGTCTTTGTGAGATATAGCTGAAGGCTCGGCATATATGATATAGGACATAACTCTGACCTTTCTCGCTGCAATCGTGTCCAAATCCTTAATCTCTTAAGATGTGTATTTATGTTGGAGCTTATAGCATTAGGAGAACGTCTTATATATTAATATGTATAATAGTATAGTTCTATTTACAAGATGTTTTGTGATTCTATCGGTAAATTAGAACATAATAATATGTGGTACAAACTAAATCACTCGCCACTTATATTTCTATCCTGCAGTGTGCGTTCAACAAATCTGAACTTCGTAAAATCGATAAATGATACGGGAGTAAAATTCCCGAAAAGGGGAATACCCCTTTATCGTATAAAACGATTCATTTTAAATAGTAAGAAGTTGCTACGATGTAATACGTGTTTTGCTGTTAGGTCCTATACTTTTATAATGAAATTTAATTTATTACATTTTTAGACAAGCGTTTTGGTAAGGCTTCAGTTTATTGTGAAAAAAGTCATAAGTAGTTAAATCTAAATTTTGATAATATAATTTAAGAATATCAATGTTGTCGTTTTTGTTTTTCGAGAGAATAACTTCGTAAAAGACGAGTATCCAATATATTTATTTCATCATATTTTATATATTTTTTCCACTCCTAATTATCTCAAATTGAGTTATCCCTAAGCACGCAGCCTTATCACAAGTGTTCTTACTGTATCAAGTGCTGTGAAAGATATACCTCCTTTGGATATCATCGTAAGTCTTGCGTAAATAAGGATACCTCGATCCATAATGTTTTATATTTGTGACTTGAGCCTTACAAGTTATACTATTTCACGAATATCTCTTCTGAGAGATGGAAAATGTTATGATGTTTTATTAAATACAAAATATATTACAACCTACAACAATAAATACTTAGCTATTTCAAAGTTTTAATTTATTTGTTTATTGTATATGTACGTACTTAAAGTGTATAGGTGTCTTTTTATCTTATTCCATAACGTAATAGTGCAACGAACGTGCACTATTACATTATGTAAGTGTAAGTTAATGCATGATCTGTCATAAGATGAAACAGATTAACGTTAGGCTGCGTTTCCACCAGAGATGAGGGAGGGAAATGTGTCGTGACTCGTGCGAGGATATCTTGCTGTGCTGTGAAAACATGTAGTGGTTTCCACCATAGCCGGACTGACTGACCGGTTGGCTTGGTTGGCAGTTCCAAGTTTTCCAAGTTCCAAGCCAGAAAGGCAAGGTGGGAACCCGTCGTGGGTTCGATTCCCTCCCGGGGAAAATATTTGTGCGATGAACATAGATGTTTGCTCTGTGTCTGGGTGTTAATTAAAATATATATGTATTTATTTAAAGTTACATATGTATTTTTATCAGCCATCTGGTTTCCATAACACAAGCGAAAGCTTAGTATGGGATTAGATCGTACCGTGTGTGAAAATTGTCAAAAGAAAGCAGTGCAAGGAAAAAGTGTGGTGCGAGTTTAGTGCTACTACTTCGTAGATACACATCCTCGCACATCTCTGGTGGAAAATCAGCTGTAGCTGTAGCATGTTTTTAACGTGATAACGTTTTTAAAATCGTTTTAGTCGGGTGACATGTTCAGAAACTTGTGTCACACCAAAACCTCACAAGCGCGATCGCAGGTATAACGAGAGAGAGACGGACCGATCTCCCGTCTCATCTCGAGCGCTGCCACTGCATTATGTTATCACGTAAACATCTCGATCGTAAACCTACTTTACAAACAACCAATTTTTTTTTACAAAATCTGTATATGAAGACTATCATGTACACTTTCTACGAACATACACAACACAGGTCACGTTTCACAACATGCGGGGTAGTGGTCCGGTGCGGGGGCACAGCCCGCCCGCTGTACCCGTACCGGCTCGCAGCGGCGGACGACGACTGCTGCGCGCCGGGCGCGTGGCCGCCGCCCGCCGCGCCGCTGCGCCCGCTCACACGCACGCCCAGCAAGGAGGACCTCACGCACACCACATATGTGCACTCGGGGTGAGATTTAGTTGATTTTTGAAGTGAAAACTTCTTTAGCGGCGTTGGGTATAAAATCTTAAACTCGCGTCAGGACACGTGGCCTGATCGAAAAAGCGTAAGACGAATGTTTTTTTTTTTAGCCCTTATATTCCATGCGTAAGACGGATACCATTCCAAAATATCAAACATGCTCAACGTTAATAATCAAGTTTTCACTTCTGCTGGCACTCCCGGAGTGCAACCCGTCTTTTTTTTGTGTGGTGTTTCTCAATGTTAGCCAGAAGGGCTTAGCTACATTTTAACACGGACGCGGGGGTGAACTGAAGGTTCACCCTGTTAGCGACATGCGCAAGGGCGTCCCCCCTTGACGGGGAGATTTAGTAGATAAAATGCACAATATGTACGTCTAAATATACGTGATGTTGCAGAAATTGCCTTTTTTATCCTTACCTACTTGTTTTAGGCAGAAAATGCGTAATAATGTACTTCAAAATGTACGTAATGTTTAACAGAAATTCCTTTTTTTATTTTAACTTATTTATGTATTCGTAAGGTAATATATGTATTGCTAAAGCTGTGTAAATTCGTACACTATAAATATGAAAGCTTGTTTTCAGCAGGATATACATTACGAAACTCGTGTTATGCAATGTGAAGTAAACTTCATGAAACTTGTAACTCTGTAATTGCAAAACTAATCTTGTTAAAAATTAAAAGTTCGTAATGTTAAATAGCCTATAAGGTTTCTAGGATCTAAAAAAGTCTGTCATAGTTTTACAGACAATTCTACCGATTTTCAGGCAATTTTCATCTACTTGAATTTCCAAAGTAAAACTTTTTACAGTATATCTCGTATTATTACTTTCTAAGTTTCAGCAACATAATTCATAACATTCATAAATATCAATATAAAAATGAAATACCTCCATTACCCCGTTACATTCTATGTGCTAGCCATATATTTTGAAGTTTGTTGTGTCATGTATGAACTTTATGACCTGGCGTAGAGTGCTCTTGTTTATCATATCGTGCTCTAACTTACTTGTCTTACATAATAAACTCTTGAATATACATGCTTTTATTTTAAGCAAGTTCTTTTTGTATATATATAATCAATAGGATGATAATTTATCTCTAATAAAGACAAACTTAAAGTGTGAAATTCTATTTGAGAAAGGCTCTCGAAATGTGTGCAAATTGTACCTAGAATAAAAAAATAAAATAATTAGAGCAGAGGTTTAAGTTATTTTAGTTATTTTAAATTACCCCAAGTTGTCGTACTGATTATTATTATCTAAGTTAGCACAAACGTTTTAAAGTAACATCATAATATTTCGCATAATATTATTAGAGCAAATATTTTACTTGTTACCCGTCAAAGTATTTCCAATTGTCTATGAAATACTACAAAATCTTATACAAAATATACTAGTTCGACGCCGATAGTGTCAAATGGGTTTTCAATTAAAGGCGCTCGGAACGGCTTGTCACATAAATTGGACATGCGACGGACGTTGAATTATGTATTGACTCACAATTGCAATTCTTTAAGAACTTTCTTGGAATATTGGCTTGGCTTTCTTAATTTGTTGTGGGTTCACTTATTTGTTTCTTAAAATGCTCTTACCTAGGTTATAGACATAGGTTATAGACGATAGAGATTCAACAATTTGATGCAATGTAAGATAATTTTACGTGATCAATTTTCTTAGTAATAATTTCAAATGACTTTTAAATTCTACATAATTTCAACATTGTCCATAAACATTTTAAGCAAAATATAATAGTTTAATTACAACATCATAATTACTGATATTTATTACAAACAGTTACGATATAAAGCACTTCAATAGTCATATTAATTATCTCTGCAAAACGAGATATTCTGAATCTCCCTCTGAATTATTAACTACTCCATATCAACCACTAAATAAACACACATTTCAATGATCAAAATACATTTATTTCTTATATAATTGTACACAATCGTAATATAATAATAGATAATTTATTTAATTCCACTAAATCTATCTCGCTCGCTACCATTATAGCGAAAATCTTGGATAGTTTGCTTAATGAGGAGCTCAGCAAAACACTAAAATTTCATGACGCACAATTTGGTTTTCAGACAGGGCTGTCTACAGAAACAGCTATTTTAAGCCTAAAGCAGACCGTAAAATATTATACGTCAAAAAATACTCCGGTGTACGCTTGCTTTCTCGATCTTTCTAAAGCTTTTGATTTAGTTTCTTATGACCTCTTATGGGAGAAGATGGAGAGAGCGGGCGTGCAACGTGAGCTTCTTCTTACTATGCAGTACTGGTATGAGAGCCAAGTGAACAACGTCAAATGGGGGAACAAGCTATCTGAGCCGTATAAGCTGCAGTGTGGTGTTAGACAGGGTGGACTGACCTCCCCAAAGCTCTTCAATTTGTATATGAATGAGCTGATTGCGGAGCTAAGCAGTAAACCAGTGGGTTGTTGGGTAGATGGTGTTAGTGTAAATAATATCAGCTACGCCGACGATATGGTGTTGCTGGGTCCTTCTGCTGGTTCTATACGGGAGCTGCTACTTTGTTGCGAGAAATATGCGGCTAGGCATGGACTCATATACAATGTGGCTAAATGTGAATACCTTATATTTAAAGCTCCTCGTAAATGCGTCAAATATGAACCCGTAATTACCCTAAATGGGAAAATACTAAAAAGGGTGTCGCAATTTAAATATCTTGGGCACTATGTTACTGAGGACCAACAAGATCGGTTAGACATTGAGCGAGAACGTAGAGCGCTGGCGGCGCGCTGTAATATGCTTGCTCACAGATTTGCTCGCTGTACTGAGGAGGCTAAAATATCTTTATTTAAGGCGTATTGCCAAACTCTCTACACGGGCAGTCTGTGGTGCAACTATACAGATAAAGCTCTTAGGGCTATTAGAGTGCAATATAATAATGGATTTAGAATGCTGTTGCGTCTGCCGCGATATTGCTCAGCTTCGAATATGTTCGCTCAAGCGCAAACTGACAGCTTTTCCGCGCTCCTTAGAAAAAAGACTGCATCTTTGCTAAAAAGACTTCGTGGCAGCAGCAACAGCATTCTGAAAGTGTTGTGCGACAAGGTGGATTCGCCAATATTAGAACATTTCCGTGAAATTCTAATATATCATGAGTAGTATTATGTATTTAATTTTTTTTTTTTTTATGTTCTTGATGTTAATGAAAAAAAAAATATTTTATCTAATAAAAATTAATATAATTCATAATAAGTACTGACATATTAACTAGAATAAAATTTGTATTGTTACTAACCTAGGATAAGAATATTGTTACTAACAAGTGGACCAAGGATGTTCATTAAATAAATGAATTATTATTATTAAATTATTAAATCGTAATTTCATTATTACAACAGCATAAGCGACAGCAACCGTTTCGGCGGTAGCTGCGTAGTGCACGGGTCCACTGAGGGCGGAGCGCTCGGGCCGCAGATCGGCTCGCCCGACGATGAGGCGCTCAGCCCTGTGCCTGACCCACCTGGGTTCAGTCATTCTGCTTGCCCTCCAGAAGTTCATAAGACGTGCTTCTGTGTGCGGTTTATAGCAGATCATACCAGAATGCTGGAAGATTCTACTAAGGTGCGTATTGTGGGGGAGGGAAATAGGTTTTTGATAAATAAGTTTGTGACATTAACGAATGTTAATGTTAATGTTTTGTTTAACGTTCAGTTTTTTGGGATAGACTTGTCAAAATATACCTTAAGGGCGTATGCAGAAAGAAAGCTAGAAACTTATAAGCGCTTACCGGTGCTTGTCAGCGCTGGTAACCCGCGCAGGAAAATATATGAACACGCGCCGATAAGCGCTGAAGCCTGAACGGCGCCGACAAGTTCCTACAAGCTTCAAAACGCGCTGGTCAGCGCTGGGCGCTGCCATATAAAATTTGTCTTGGTTTGCTTCAACCTGCTTTCTTTGTGTAGAACGAACCAGCGCTGGCAAGCGCCGGCAAACGCTTATAAGTTTCCAGCTTTCTTTCTGCATACGGCTTAATATTATTTTCATTAGAAAGTACATAACTTACATCTACCTCCATACTTTAATTACAATCCAAAAATACTTTCTCTCTCTATAAAAACTAAATGTCAAAAACTAATTCTAATATGTATTATATTCCCTGTACAGGTAAAAGAAGACTGGAAGTACGTAGCCATGGTGCTAGACCGTCTATTCCTATGGATATTCACACTAGCAGTACTAGTTGGTACGGCTGGTATAATTTTACAAGCGCCAACTCTATACGATGACCGCGTGCCCATAGACAAACACTTCAACCAGATCGCCACATCCACGCTTGTGAGATGCCCACCGCCGAATTAGTCACGACCATAGACAACCGACTATAGACTATAGACCAGGGACTATAGACAATGGAGTATAGACGACAGGCTATAAGCAATAGCTTTTGGATAACAGAACACGAACTATAGACCAGAGACGATCGGAGAGATGAAGAAGGATTTACGTAATATTGCGTCATGAGTGTTCCATATTCAATAAAAATAATGTCACCACTAACAGAAGAATATTGAATGTTAAGCCTTTGTATGTAATAAAATCTGATAACAAGATAATATTTTCCAATTTATGTGTCTGTTTCTTTCTAATAACATTGATCAACATACTAGCATACTAGTATAATTTGCATGATATGATGAAGTACTGGGTAGTACATTTTGTCCATCAACGAATAATAAATTTAAAAATATTGTGTTTTATTTATTAAAATTAATTATAGGAAAATAAAAACTTCTTAACACTTTAATTTCTTAACACTAGCTGATATTTTTTAATCTGTGTAACTATCATTATAAAAAGTTATGGCCATGTATAAAAAAAAAACAAGGCCACATTTGGAAAAAGAAAAAAAGTAATTTTCGTCATTAGCGCGCGCCCGTCCCTTCGTGTTCCCCAACGTGTTCTATTCCACGACATTCTCGAACCTTCTAGAATAATCTTATTGTCTATTCTGCACTTGGCTAGATGGTAGCGGATAAGATTTACTGATTATAATAAAATTTCAAGTAAAATTAATGTGTTTGTTTATTTACTTGAGACTTTTAATAGTTTATTTAAAATACCGTTTATTGGCTGGACTTTTAAACATTATCTGAGTAGAAGGTTCTGTTAAACGTTACAATTTTTTACGTTTTTATTTGAAAAGTCATTTCGTATCTTTTTTACTCATTTAAATATAACTTAGATTTAGGGTTTAGTTTATTTGAGTTTTCTTCATCACTTTTACTTTCTAAACAAAATCTGTCTAAACTAAGATTAAACTTATGTAACAAAAAATCGAGTAATCTTCGTTATTAAATAAACTTACTATAATTAATACTTAAGTCTAGTCTTTTCTATCTTTCTAACAATATAGACAACTTATATTGAAGTATACCTAGTTAATTCTTCGTAATCCTAAACTTAATTAGCTATAACTATTTCTATTACAAATTTCAATTAGTAGATCTCTTCTATTATATCTATAAATCTGTCGCAGAATAGAACATGTGAAACGATTTTATTATGAAATAAGAGTAACTTCATTATTGTCCCCTTTCTATAATGTATAAGGAAAAGCTTACGGATAGTTGTTTTGTTTTTGGTGACAAATATCAAAATACAACAATCAGTAAGTAAAACTTTTACACTATAGAAAAGGGACGAAGCGACCATAAAGATTAAAAAATCTTGTAACAAAACGAAATGCTTATGATTATAAGTACAATATACATAAGTGATGATTGCTCAATTTTGAACAACGAGTCTAGTTACTATCCACTAGGCTCATGTTATTGTTGTAACAGAATCGATTTTGTTAATATAAATCGCTTATAAATTTTGAAAATGTCTTCGCTGTAAAGTTTCTGAAAGTCGTTATGTAATTGGTAAATTTAGAAAATAAATATTGAAATTTGAATATTCGTCTCTCAAAGTAGATGTAAAGAAAAAATAAAGCGTTAAAAAATCTAAAGATACTTTATGTTGCCATATCGGACTGATTTAAGTGCCAAAAATAGCGAAGACATTTTCAAGATTTTTTTTTGTAAATAATTTGTATAAAATATACAAATATTTAAGTTAAATAAAACGCGAATTAAATATCTGAATAAATATAATATGTACAAAATATTAAACCGAACGAATAACAACGCATACTAAACGCTTTTTGTGTTTGAATGTGTATAATTTTAAAATGCACGCGTAGTGTATATTTAGATATAGAATAATTATACATAGTTAGGTAATTATATTGGTGCATAGCTTAGAGTCCGATGGGTGCTTGAATATTAATGAAAGAATATTAAATACATGCAAAATTTGATGTAAAAATTAAATGTTATTACAACCCATCCATGTAAAAAATTTCTCTGCAAATGTTTGAAAAATTGCAATACATTATTCAATACTTAAATATGAAATTCTTAGTAAAATGTATCAATTGTAATTTATACAGTTCGTATGTTTTGTGAAAATGTTACAATTAATTATTTGTTATTGTAAGGCTGGGATCTGTCATTATTATACAAGCAACAAAGGAAGGGATATTGTATTCAGAAGCACGTTGGACTGCCGACAGTAGAATAGTAGCTCAATTGTAGACAATTTGTAATGTACCCGATTTATATTGTTAATAAAACCGTTATAACATAGATTTGTGGCTCTTTTATTTATTATTCCCGTTGAAACACCCATTGTTCATAAAATTATGTTTTTATCTATCACATATCAATTACTAGTCCTAGTATCAAACTATAGTAGATATTGCTTATAATAAATACAATAGATAATAATTACATGAGTGTGACCCAAGGTGTGACCTAAGAGTGTGACATTCTCATGGGAAGATCTAATATAGTGTGTATTTGTAAATTCCGATAGATGGCGCTTATTTTTCCAAAACACGCGAGCGAAGTAGGGGGCTGGAAGCTAGTAATATTATATACAATAAATACTCCAAACATTAAAAACATATATTATAATCTTTGGTTTTATTGTTTATAGTTACCCGTTCTAATTATTGTGCAACAACTTCAAAAATTGAATATTTTGGGGTTCATATCAAATATATCGGATGTTCCGTGAGATTCCTTGAAAAATTTATCCATTAATTGTTCGTTTCGTTGGCTGTCTTTTATTATACTCATTGCTTGATCTATAGTCTGTTTGTGGCTCTCTTTACCGCTGGTTCTAGGATCAAAAAATGGTGAAAATTGATCGAAATTATCGTTATCACTAAAAAGTGCTCCCGATGCTATCTGTTTCGGTTTAGTATCTTCGTAACTTTTGTCTCGAATATTCCTTGCTATGTCTCTAAAATTCGTAGGAAAATCATTGAACGCAGTTTGCTGGTCTCTTATATGCTCAAATTGTTCTTTAGCTTCATTATATGTGTCGTGTGTCTCATTTTCTGTTTTCTTTTCGTTATTTTCTTCGTGTTTATCATGTTTAGGGACTAATTGTATTGGTATTTCAATATTAGGATCAGAATTTTTAGTTTCCGTCTCTCTTTTTGTCCACAAGGACGGTTCCAAATTATTCAATTCAGCATTAACGTTTTTCGAAATGCTGTTCAATTCTTGCCGCAATATGTTGCTCACCTTGGTCAACTGCGCAGTTTCATCCTTTAAGACTTTCGATATGCTATCCATTTTCCGTTGACTAACTTGATTGTCAAGAACGTGTGACAATGTTTTATTTACTCTGTCTATTGACGAATGTAGCAGATTTGGTGCTTCTCCGAATGTTTGTTCCTCGAGTGCATCTCTAGTTCTGAGGAAATTTTCTAAGGGGTCATCGTCTCTCGTTTCTATAGGGGGCAGAGGCCCATCTCTACATCTGTGACCGTACACGGACTTGGTTTTTATCAAGCCGTTGAGTGTAAGCACATGTTCTACGGCAGATATGGTACAATGTACTGTGTCTGTGACGTCGTACACTACGTCACTGAGTAACTTTCCGAAGCCGTGTTGGACGGAACTCATCGCGCCTTGGAGCTCGTCGTAGAATGAACCTGATACCTGGAACTTTTCATAGAGCTCGATTAGGGTTAGCTCTTCAAATATAAGAGTAAAGCAACTTTTACTTCTGGAAAATCTTGTAGCATAAGTATCATTCTCGATAAAAGTTATTTATAGAAATTCTGGTTTCCTGTTAACTACTGTGACTGTAGGGTATTAGTAGGTCTTGGTAGATTTAAATAAAATAACATATCAAACCATTAATTTCCAATGGGAATCGAACCCAGTCAGAACTAAAATAATACTTTTTTACCACTACTTTACTTCCAGGCGGTTATATGTCAGAAAATTAAATATAGAGCAGAGATAAATAATTAATAATCGTAAATTTTAAATAACACTCACCGGTACAAAAGTGAAAATAACTACGATACAAATAACTTTCATGTTGAAAAATATATTTTTAATTACGTACTTTATCTTTGGCAACTAAATATGAATTAAACAGTAATTATTCCATGAAATTACAATACTACATCAGAGCACACGCGTTACGGGCCACCTGCACAAATATTATCACACTACGCCACTCAAAGCTAAGTAAATTAAACGCTAAAATTCATGTGTAAATAAAATAAAACCACTTTTTAATTAATAGCAAAATTCATTTATTCAAACCCAATATCGTATCACAAATATTACTATTCTAAGACGTATTAAACATGAAAATATAAACATTTGTTGTAATCACGTTACTCTTTACGGTAAATAAACTTAGTCTAAAAATAATCCGAAATTGCGACAAAATATTTCTATAGCGTAAATAGTATTACACGTTTTAAAACTTACATTTTGTACCTTATTTCAATTTAAATAAGAGCGCAATTTGTAGCCGCTTTCAAAATTCAATCTATTATTTTGAAACATACATCTTTTTAAAATCAATACCTAACTATAAGATAAACACTTTTTTACAAATAGGTACCAGTACAATATTATATAATATTTATACCTTTTAAACGATTTGTGGAACATTTGTATTTTAAAAGCGGCCAATTCAGGGCTTAATTTGATTTAATTTTCATAAGAAAAAGCATAGCAAGACATAGCATACATTTTTTTTCTCGAAGGACAACTTACACTGAAAAATCATTTTGGAATAAATTTTTGTCACAAATAAAGTTTCCACTTTAGTTTTTGAGTTGCTATTGCTAGTGCAAACGCAGCTTTACATTTCAAGGAGTATGAAGAAGTTTAATAATTTCATTTAAAATTTGACGCAAACGAACATTCACTCATTTCTTATCATTTTCAAATACAAACTTAGTAATTATTGACCTAGAATTTTAAACATTTGTATAATTATTGTCCAATCATGATCCGTGAAGTTCTAATAATATCAAAATATATTGCAATACAAATTTTTGTACACACATAAGGTAGGTACTGTTTTAGTTCATATTTTTATTAAAATTTTGTCTTAAATTTTCATTTGGCTTTTGTTTAATATAAAAAAAATGACTTGTACCGAATATTCTGAGTAGTTAGTTACATAATAGATTGATACAAATCGTATTTAGCTGCAAATTCTTATAAACATCATTCAATAAAGTAAATAAAATATAAAAATTTCATCTTTTCAAATTAGATTTTATAACTTTACAAAAACGAATAAAATATAAGTATATTGTATACATTTAAAATAAACGAAAAATATTGACACACGGAGTAAGGTGACATTTATTTCCGCTTACTCAGCTGCCGCTTCCAGAAAATTCCATAAAATTTGGCACTGTTTGAGCATCGTATATTTTGGATTACAACCTTATTATTTATTTTTAACTGAGTTTATTTAAAATCTACATACGGCTTAATATTTACACTCGTTTTCAAATACAAAAAATCGAAAGCAAGTGTAACTATAGATAATCATATAAAATTATTTACAAATATAATATAATTTGCATCGTAATAAATCTAAAACTCGTCACTAAAAGCGTGTTTGACTTTAAAACATAAATTACAAAATATATTTTTCACATTAAAGGCAACATAACTAAAAATATAACTGAGTTACCACAAAAACTTTAGACAGGGTTTAACTTTAAGCGCGGGTTCTCTTTAATCCGGTTTTGTCGTATTTCACATAGACAACTATTAAAGTGACAGATCCCTGGTTTAAAGTTAGACTGTGTTTAAATTATTTTGTGGTAAGACCATAAAAATTTTAGTGGAATGTAACAAGTGCAATCCACGTCTTAAATGTTTTGTATAATAAAATTTTAATAATGATTAAATAATATAGTTTCAAGAGTATAAAAAATGAATACATTGAACGAATAATATTACAATTATAACATGACATGACAATATACCATTTTATAACAAACTTCATGTTTGTACTAACAATATCACGCTTTTTAATTTTAAAAACATTGTTTACGAAAATCATAAAGTAGGGCCTCTTTTGAAAATATAAAAGTTATAAGCAGCAACAAATACAAAGTTCATAATTCAATAATTTTATGATTTACTTCATTAATAAAAATAAATAAGTTATTACATAAAAATACACTACGAAATCATTTCAAAAATTATCCAAATAATATTATTTCTTTAGAGGCGCAATTTTTTCTTCCCTAAATTATGTATTGCTTAAAGTTTAAATTTTAAGAACCTACGAATAATACTTCGATAAAATTTATATTAGATGTATCTATATTTCATTACAATATACAGATATGATACATACAATGATATGTTGAACTTATAATATATTTAAAATTGAAAATTAATTGATTTAATAAGTGTATAATATAGTAATATAATATGGAGGTGATACTGCTATCGTAGGCTAGGATATGGCGATATACATACATGTCAAATAATTATTTATATAATTAATTTAACGGAAAAACATTAATTTAAAATATTAGTAGGAAATGAAAGATCTAAGAAAATGGAGAAAAAAATTATACATTTTATTTGTTTGGGTAAACACTAATCTCAAAAAGTACTAGTTCGAATGGAAAATTTTCGTATTAGACAATTTATAAATTATAAAGAAGGGCAAGAAGAGCGGAGCATCAATAATTGTTTTGACGAAAATATATACACAATACATTTTGGGAGCAGACAAAGTCAGAAAACTAATAATTATGTATCCATGGACGTATAAAAAAGACGGACACCGTATTACGAACAAACAACGTGAAGCCACCATAGTAAGCTAGCGATCGTGTAAAGACAATAAACACGCACACACTCTCACCATAGTAAGCTAGTCGGCCGCCATTACGTCGTGAACTACCGACTGATTAACTGCGTCACTGTTTCACAAAAAATATTTAAAATGCCGTCTTGCGTGGTTAAATGGTGTCGCAACAGTACAATTTTAAATAACAAAACACAAGGGATTACATTCCACAGGGAAGCAAGTTATTTCTTTTATGTTTTAATGACAAAATTATTACGGCAAAATTTATAGAAAAAAATACAGCCGCCATTGTCATCAGGACAGCTGTTGCCATGGCAACATGGCACACACACATGGATGTTTCGCCGCCATTACTAGGCTTCACTCAATGTTTAGGCGATATACCGTCCGTCTTTTTTTATACGTCCATGTATGTATCTATATTACATATAATAAATCTGTAGAAGGGTCAATTCTGTACATTGAATATATTGAAAAAATAAATAGCAGGGGGTGTTACTGGATCGATACCAAACCCAAATATGTTATAAAAAAAATTTTTGTCTGTCTGTCTGTCTGTATGTTCAGGCATCACGTGAAAACTAACGGTTCGATTTCGATGAAACTTGGTATAATTATACCTTAGTATCCTGGGCATAAAATGCGATACTTTTTATCCTGGAAAAATACGTACAAAAAATAAATCTTAATTTTTTCCGCGCGGACTGAGTCGCGGGCGGAAGCTAGTTATAAAATATAAATAAAAAACATTTGACAAGTATTGCAATCGCCAAATAATATTATCCTTAATAATAATTGAGAGATCTTAAATTATTTAAAACCTACATGAACACGAAGTCTACATGACAAAACTTTTATAAAAATATCGATGATGTTAAAAATTTTCCATAAAATAAATTACTCTTCACTCCGATTAGGCACTACTTTATATATACGATATTTTTAATAATATTATTTTGATATTTTGAGTTCATATTCAGGTAACCTTTTAGGTGTAAGGTTTTGCTGTATCTTTAATAATGTTGAATCTTGAATATATTAAAGGCCTTTTAAAACTATGACCATAGTTTCAGTTTGATAGTATTCCGTTGGAAGAAAGGGACAGAACTATAATGTTTTCATCCTTGTCCCTCTTTACTATTTTATGTTTTTTTTTTCTATAGACTGGGCGTTATTTTTTCATAGTATTAATCTTAATAAACATTGAATTGCTAGCCTAGCTTTTATTGCCCTTTATTTTTAAAATTAATACATACGCTTACTTTTTTAGTGAATATCATCACTGTATATTCGCTTTTCGATGAGTTTTTTTACGCTATTTTTTGTAAAATATGACTTTTTGCCATTTTACATAGTGATGATGTTCATCATCATACATTTTCTATCACCAATATTTTCTTCACAATTTTGATGAACTATCAACGAATTTCATTATACAATATTTTTCATCACCAAAACTATCTTATCACCACCTTTTCGATGACTTTTATAAACGCTTATTTCTACAGATGATCAATACATTTTATCACCTAGCTAGCTAGTGGCATCATCATCACTGTATACTTATACACTTTTATTTTCACTTTTGCTTTTACACTAATTAATTTTCATCACCTAGCCTAGTGGTGTCATCATCATCACCACTACACTCCCTTTGGGGCGGTATTGGTACATCATCCCGCGGTATGGGAGTTATGTGCACTTTGGGCAGCGGCGGTATGGGCGGTATGGTTGATGTGCTCGGTACGTCTGTGTGTGTGGATGTCTGTATGTTGTGAATGGATGGTAGCGTGTCGTTCATTCGCTGGTAGTGCGCTTTCCACGTGTTCGCTGGCGGCGTGTAGTTTAAGTGGTCGTACTCCATTTCTGTAATTATTAATAATAATTTTATCTAAAGTGAGTAAAAAAATGGATTTTTCTTTGTGGAAACCAAAAATCTAGACAAGACAAAACAGTTAATTTGTATATTTGCTTCTTATAAAGTCAGTAAACATAGAATAGAAGAATTTTCTATTTCAGTGAAAAATTATGTGTTATGAAGAATCTAAATTACAAAGCAGAGTTATTTGAGCTGAATGCTCATATATTTTATATTTTTTGTACAACTGTATATAATCAGAGTCTATAGTTTAGCATCAAACAAGAAATTTTTATTCTGTCAATACTTGATTTTTTTACAGAAAAATAGAAGAATCTATTATAATTGGATACTAAATACATACCATATCCTTCTTTATGTTTAATTTCGTCGTAAACATGGTCCAACTTGTTATCGTCATCGATGCAATGATACAAATTGGGGTTTGTCGCGTCTGCGTCTTTGTTTTTGAGAGACATCGGGTCGTATGCTGTAATAACAAATTTAGTATAGTTTTTGGCACTTTTTGTTTATTTTTGGTAGGAAATGTATGTGGTTGTGTAACTAATGATTTGAAAAAGCAACTATGAAGTTTCTTGCCGGTTCTTCTCAATAGATACTGCTTTCCGAATCGGTGGTAAATGTTAAAAAATGTTATGACGATTAAAAAGTCCTTTTTCCAAGCAACAAAATAACTTAAGGGGATTTTATTACTAATCAAGTTACTTTGAATCTTATTTCAATAATTATAGAACTCATATTACTTTGGTTTTAAAAAATGGTAAGGTATGGTAATTATATCTATAGTTTGTTTGTTTGAACGCGCTAATCTCGGGAACTACTAGTCCGATTTGAACAATTCTTTCGGTGTTAGATAGCCCATTCATCGAGGAAGGCTATAGGCTATATATCATCACGCTAAGACCAACAGGAGCGGAGCAATGCGAGTGAAACCAGGGGGCGTAGCTAGTAATGGATATACTAAGGTAAGTGCGCGTAGGTGCAAACTGCAAATCTTTATATTAGTATTGAATTTAAAAAGGCCAGAAAACTTAACTTTAATAATTATGACCTAATTTATTGCAATATCTGCATAAGATTGCTAATATGTATGTAAATAAATATGTAGGTATATGTATGTGTAAATGTATGTATGGAATAAATGATTTGAATTTGAATACTAACATCCATTTGAACTCGTAGCTGTCATCCGTAACTTTTCCATAGCTGTATTCGACAATTTGGGCGTGGCCAAGTTATTGATAATCTGTGGCGCGTTATTTAGTAACGTTGTAGAGTCGTCACTTCGGTTCGAGCTTTGGAACGAATACACTGGGTTGTCGAAGTGTTGCTGGTCTGAAAGAGATATTTGTATATAAGAGAAATGCATAAGTCTGTATAGGTGATAGTTTAACCATATATATAAGAGAAATGAACGAGAGTATGTATAGAAAGTTAAGTATTAAAATGTGGGGTCATGTTTTATGAAAAGAAATTTCATTAGTCGATTTTTGTAACATATTCATAGACAGGAATTAGACGAACTGATATTTTTTTTTGTTTTATTTAAATCTGTTTTTAATATTGCTAAAAGGAATCATAGAATGGAAATTGGAAGGCAATGTAAACTTAAAAAAAATGAGATTTCTGAAGTGAAATTTATAAGGGGCGTTGAGAGTAAAATTTTGAAGTCCCGTCATGATGAGCGACGATTTTTATTTATTTACACTTTATTGCTCTAAGATAACTTAAATATGAATTAATTATAAATTAAAGCAAATGGTATCTTTGAATCTTGCCAACGAAGTTTCACTTCTGACACGTGTGCTCGGCACAAACGCTCTTTTTGACGTGATAACGTTTTTAAAATCGTTTTAGTCGGGTGACATGTTCAGAAACTTGTGTCACACCAAAACCTCACGAGTGCGATCGCAGGTATAACGAGAGAGAGACGGACCGATCTCCCGTCTCATCTCGAGCGCTGCCACCAATAAGACGTTATCACGTAAACATCTCGATCGTAAACCTACTTTACAAACAACCAATTTTTTGTATATTTTCCTATCTCTTACCAGGTTGTACAGCCGGATCTGCGGAATAGTGAACATGTGCTATCTCTCTCTTGAGCAAACGCACACGTTTGCGGTAATGTATCAGTACTAACGCCGCGACGCATGCGCATGCTGCTGATACCACCACCATAGCCGCTATGGCTCCACGGTTCGTGCCTTCTGCGGGTAGATGGAGATATATTAAATAACTATTAATTATGTTAATATTGTAATAATGTAAATATGCATTCGCGTACATTATTGCAGGCTGTGTTCACCTCTAGAAGGTCTAGCACCTATTACTTGTGATGTATCATAGAATAACCATATCCAGTTTTTTGGACCTATTTATAAAAAAAAATATAGATAGATAAATGAAACGTTATTTATTCTGTGGCAAATGGCACATGTATTGTGGTTCACATAATTATAATTTTAATAAAACTTAAATAGCGTTACTGTTGGCAGGGGATTCCTTTTAAAAATAATATAAATATTGTTTCTCAAAATTATAATTGAAGTACATCGACAAAAAACTCGACGAATCTTTATCGCGTCTTCTCAGAGATATAAGGCGAGATTTTGCTGAGGAAAACTCTGGCACACGCAGTATAATACAGGAGCTCACAGATAGTGTAAATTTCATGTCATCGAAGTGTGACAAGCTCAAAGCTGACCTGGACGTAAAGACCAAGAAGATAGGAAACTTGGAATTGGAGAACTCTTCATTACGATCACAAGTAACTGATTTGAGTGCTAAGCTGAATCAACTTGAACAACAATCGAGAGATTGTAATCTAGAAATTCAGAACGTTCCAGAATTTAAAGCAGAAAACCTTAAAACAACTATTCAGCAGCTTGTTGCTACAGTGGGCTGCGTGCTACCGGAAAACGAGTTAATAAACTATCATCGTGTCGCAAAAATTAACCAAACATCAAACCGACCTAGATCGATTATAGTCAAACTCCCCAGTCCTCTGGTTCGGGATAAAATACTTGCAGCCGTTAAGACGTTCAACAGGACTCATCAGGACAATAAACTTAACTCATCTCATTTGGGCCTCGCCGGGGAACAGAAACCTGTGTACGTTTGTGAACATCTATCACCTACAAACAAACAATTACACGCAGCGGCTCGTAAAGTGTCCAAGGACAAAAACGTTCAATTTGTGTGGGTTAGAAACGGCCGTATTTATATGAGGAAGGACATATCGTCCAAAAGCTTTGTGGTTAAGGATTTAGACTTTCTGAATTCCCTTAAATTCGATTAGTTTTTTGCTGAATGGTTATAAACGATTGTACTAAAATAAAAATTACATACCAAAATGTAAGAGGTCTTCGGACTAAAACAGAAGAACTTTTTACGAATGTTTTAAAACAAAATGCTGATATTGTTATTTTCACGGAGACTTGGCTGAATGACTCGGTTTTCGATCGCGAACTTTTTGACAATAGATACACGGTATTCAGAAGGGACCGAAGCTCCTCTGATTCTAAGAAAATCTCTGGAGGTGGTGTACTTGTAGCTGTCCTAAATAAGTTCCAGCCAATTCGTAAGCTGCAATGGGAATCCTCAATCGAAGACCTATGGCTAGCTGTTAAGCTGAAACAAGGCAATTCCATCGTCCCCCTATTTATTTGCGCAGTATACCTCCCTCCTCCTATCTCTTTAACTAATTTAAATAACTTCACCTCAAACTTAAACAATATTGTTCAGCATAAACTACCGAAGAAATCGGTGATCTTGTTGGCGGGTGATTTTAATCTGCCTCACATCCAATGGAAATTAGATACAAACAAAGATCTAGTCCCAACCTGCTCGTCAAATCCAATCGACAATCTGCTAATTGACACCCTTTCATTCAATAGTCTCCACCAAATAAATCCTGTCACAAACATTAATGACCGCACGCTAGATCTTATTGTCACTAACGCAAAAGACTCATCTCAAGTTACGATCAATCCATTCCCCCTAGTAAAAATTGATAATCATCACCCTCCTTTAGACATACATATCAAACTAAAAAACTACAAACCACCCAAAATTAATAAGTTTCCTAGCCTCAATTTTTCTAAGGCAGACTACAATAAAATCAAAGAGGAATTAGATAAAATATGTTGGGATAGCTATTTTAAATCTAAACAAACAGTTGACGAAACAGTTGATACATTCTATAGTATTATAACTCCCATAATAACAAAATACACGCCCTTACGACCAAAAAATAACAAGAACTATCCCTTTTGGTTCAGTCGGTCATTAATTAAATGCCTAAACGAAAAGTCAAAGTATCATAACAGGTACAAAAAATACTCTAATCCAATGGACCTGGTTACTTTTCAAATGTTACGTGACCGTTGCCAAAAAATGCTACTGACATGTATTAATAGACTTAAATCTGAGGCAAAGGCTCAAATAAAAAAAGACCCAAAATACTTCTGGTCTTTTATAAAATCCTTAAGATCAAATAGTAGGGACATTCCTGATGAAATGTATCTTGACGACCGAAACGTTCAAGGTGGGCACAATATCTGTAATCTCTTTTCTGAATACTTCCACTCCATATACAATAGTAAACTTGCACCCCATTCAGTAGATTTCGCTATGACACCCTTCACTAACAATGGATCTCTCGGCTCTTGCAACATCTCTGAAACTGAAATCTACAAATCACTTCAAGGAATAGACATTAACAAGGGACCAGGCCCAGACGGAATCGCTCCCCTGTTCTTAAAAACTTGTTCTGCGCAACTCACAAAGCCTCTGTACCACATCTACAATAAATCTATCTCCCTCGGCCATTTTCCGACTAAATGGAAAATTGCACACATCACTCCAATACACAAAAAAGGTGATCAGAGTGATGTTAAGAATTATAGGCCGATATCAATACTGTCAGCCATGGGTAAACTGTTCGAATCCATAATTTACAACAGATTTTATTTTCATCTCAAACCTCTGTTTGACCTCTGTCAACACGGTTTTCTTCCGGGGCGTTCAACCATGTCTAATCTTTTGGAATACGTCAGCGACATCAATGAAGAGCTCGAAAAACAAAATGAAATTCATGCTATCTACACCGATTTCTCCAAGGCATTTGACATGGTTGATCATAGCCTTCTTGTCCAAAAATTGTACCACGCAGGTATTTGCGGCTCTCTGCTCAGATGGTGCGAATCATATCTTCGTAATAGGTCCCAATTAGTTGTACTCAGAGGTTACAAGTCAGTCGCTCGACCATTACCCTCAGGTGTACCTCAAGGCTCTCACCTCGGTCCACTCTTTTTTCTACTATACGTTAACGACCTAGGTGCCAACATTACGTCTAAGTACCAAATGTTCGCCGACGATCTCAAATTGTATAGGGTAATAAAAAACCATGAAGATACTTTAGCATTACAAAACGATATCAACAGCATTACATTATGGTGCGCAAAAAATAACATGTTCCTTAACGTATCTAAGTGTTATCATATAAAATTCACAAGGAAACGTAATCCACTTCATATAACTTACTCTATTGATAACATTCCAATCGGTGAAGTCACGAACATTCGCGATCTCGGTGTTGTGGTGGACACAAAAGTCGACTTTCGCGAGCACATAGACTCGTTAGCAACAAGGGCCGCACGCCTTTCTGGATTCATCATTAGACAGAGCAAATTCTTTAATGACTCTGAAGTACCAGTATTGCTTTTTAATTGCTACGTACGATCTCTCCTCGAATACTGTAGCCCTGTGTGGAATCCTACTTATGCCGTACACATACAGCGGTTGGAACGGATTCAGAAACAATTCCTGTACCACCTAACTTTCACTCACAATCTTTGCCGTAACCTAACGTCTTATTCTTCTAGACTTATGCACTTTAAAATGAAATCGCTTGAAAGCAGACGGACCCTTTCTGATATCGTGTTTCTATACAAAATTATAAATGGTAAAATAGATAATTCTCAATTATTAGGAAAAATTAGCATACATGTACCAAGGCCATTCAGCCGTCCCACTAACATGAAAACGTTTAGTCTTCCCTTTTGTCGTACAAACTACGCTCAACACTCGTCATTGCACCGCATGTGTTCAGCTTACAACGAAAAAGTTTGTAATAACGTCGATATATTTAGCGCATCCCTAAATTCATTTAAAAAATTAGTTTCCAAAATTGCATAAATATTGTATTTAAATTGATCCATAATGTTATTTTTCTAAATTATGTTAATATTGTAATAATGTTTTCTAAATTATGTTAATATTCTAAATTATGTTAATATTGTAATATGTATTCGCGTACTTATTATTGCAGGCTGTGTTCACCTCTAGAAGGTCTAGCACCTATTACTTGTGATGTATCATAGAATAACCATATCTATTTTTGTAGTGCTATGTCCAGTTTGGTGGACCTAATAAAAAAAAAAAAAAGTAACTGTGTTCCAGCATGAAAACGCGTACGTGAAATGCGCACGCACACGCATTAACGTGTGAGTGTGTTTGTGTTGGCTTGCGTTCATAAATATGTATGCATTGCGTATACGCATACGTGGAAGTCAGTTTGAGTGTGTATTTACACATATTCAAGCTTAGTTTAAGTATATGTGTTTGTACAAGTTTGTGTGAATCTACAATCACGTTGACAAATGTGGATTTGTTTACACGTGTAGTGTTTGTGTGTATACGTTTGCTTGTATATAGGTCTGCGCACACACACACGCAGCCGCGCACCGGGTGCACGTGCAGTGTGTGTGTGTGTGCGCACATACCGGTCTGTGCGACGGTGATGGCGTCGCTGGCGTGCAGCTGGCAGGCGTCCCCGATGTAGCCGCGCGCGCACACGCAGCCGCGCACCGGGTGCACGTGCAGTGTGTGTGTGTGTGCGCACATACCGGTCTGTGCGACGGTGATGGCGTCGCTGGCGTGCAGCTGGCAGGCGTCCCCGATGTAGCCGCGCGCGCACACGCAGCCGCGCACCGGGTGCACGTGCAGTGTGTGTGTGTGTGCGCACATACCGGTCTGTGCGACGGTGATGGCGTCGCTGGCGTGCAGCTGGCAGGCGTCCCCGATGTAGCCGCGCGCGCACACGCAGCCGCGCACCGGGTGCACGTGCAGTGTGTGTGTGTGTGCGCACATACCGGTCTGTGCGACGGTGATGGCGTCGCTGGCGTGCAGCTGGCAGGCGTCCCCGATGTAGCCGCGCGCGCACACGCAGCCGCGCACCGGGTGCACGTGCAGTGTGTGTGTGTGTGCGCACATACCGGTCTGTGCGACGGTGATGGCGTCGCTGGCGTGCAGCTGGCAGGCGTCCCCGATGTAGCCGCGCGCGCACACGCAGCCGCGCACCGGGTGCACGTGCAGTGTGTGTGTGTGTGCGCACATACCGGTCTGTGCGACGGTGATGGCGTCGCTGGCGTGCAGCTGGCAGGCGTCCCCGATGTAGCCGCGCGCGCACACGCAGCCGCGCACCGGGTGCACGTGCAGTGTGTGTGTGTGTGCGCACATACCGGTCTGTGCGACGGTGATGGCGTCGCTGGCGTGCAGCTGGCAGGCGTCCCCGATGTAGCCGCGCGCGCACACGCAGCCGCGCACCGGGTCGCACGTCCAGTGCCCGCTGCTCGAGCAGTTGCACGCCTCCATGCAGTGGTCGCCGAAGTAGCCCTCGGGGCAGACTGCACACACACAAACAACGTACGTAAGTATCCAAAATTGAACAAAAAAAAAATTCACTCGTGCACAAAAAAATAGGAACAAAATCGAGACACGACTTTAACTATTACATTAATTATAAGTATGTACAATTTTACACTTGAAATTTCTTAGTGACAACTTAATACACATATGAAAATGTAAGTGCACTTACACATACACAAAGAATAATGGAAAATACACAAGTAAATTTCACTCACACTGTGTACAATAAGTGCCAGTGAACCCCGGGGGGCACCTGCAGTACCCGTCGTTGGGCCGGCACGCGGCCCCCCGCGCGCAGCGGCACGGCTGCGAGCAGCCCGCGCCCCACTGCCCCGCGCCGCACGCCGCGGAGCAGCGCGGGCCCTGCCAGCCCGGCAGGCATTGGCACTCGCCTGTGGATAACAGAAAATACAATTTAAAAAAAGTAAAAAAAAAATTAAAAAAAGACGTGTGGCACTCGGGGACTGCCGCGGTAAAGATGCTATCCAAGCCACACCTCCGAGCCCGTCGGAGTGGGGAGGTTTTTTCGTTACGGAATTGCTGGATTCGGTCCCCGCGCTCAAGGCCCACAATAGAAGCTATGCAATATCTTAATAATAAAAAAAATGCTCTGGTTTCAAAACATGTTAAAAGCGCGCTTTCATACGATAAACACATAAATTTATCGAATTATCACGCTCTTTTAAAAGTGTACAATGTTTTGTCTAGTATCTGTCAGTTGAAATGAAAAATTAAACTAAATGTCGGTCGGTCAAGTCGGCCATTAAGAGCACTAAAAGCAAGTGGTGAAAGTGGTATTTATTGGATTAATAAAAAATGTAGAAAAGATTATTATTTATTAAAATTTTATTATAGGGCGTAATCTCTGGATAGACTGAAGTGATTTAAAAAAAAATATTTTTTTTAAACTAAATCTACATTATTTGTGATTGACAATAACTATATATTTTTTTCGAAAAAAAAAGCAGCAAACTAAAAAAAGCGTGCACATTATTTTGCCCATCACGAGATAGCTGCTGCTTATGACCTGTATACTGTACACGTACCTGTGACGTGGTGACAATCGGCACCATTGCGGCAGTCGCAGCGCCCGCCGCAGTCGGGCCCGAACGTGCCGAGCGGGCACGGGTACTCGCAGCGCACGCCCGTGTACCCGCTGGGGCACACGGACTTGCCCGTCACCGGGTCGCATGTTGTGTTGCCTGAAAATTAAAAAAATAATTACCACACACATTTTGTACTAGACAAACATGACTAATTACATGTGCAAGGAAAAGACAGCTAATATTTATTCATTATAAACCAGTATTTTCAAAAAAGTTAGAATTTCAAAAATACTAGTAGCAAAACTGATATTAAAAAATTAGCGCCCGATTACACTTATATTAATTTTTTCTAAAAAATTTGAAAGCCATGAGTGCCAGACGTGAAATTTATTATAAAAAAAAGACGGGTTGCACTGGGGGAGTGCCGGCAGAAGTGAAAACTTGATTATTAACGTCCACCATGTTTGATATTTTGGAATGGTATCCGTCTTCGGTCTTACGCATGGAATATAAAAGCTAAAAAAAAAAGAAAAGTCCGTCTTACGCTTTTTCGATCAGGCCACGTGTCCTGACGCGAGTTTAAGATTTTATACCCAACGCCGCTAAAGAAGTTTTCACTTCAAAAACTTTGTAACCACAATTCTGACAAATAAATTTTCATCTTCATCTTCATCTCTATGCTATCCAGTATTGCAAGTACTTTCCCAGCCATAGTGACCACCCTGTATAGTGTATGTCTATAACTCACCATTAAGTTGCGTGGGGCACTCTTGAGCACACCCCACCCCATACCGCCCGGGCGGGCAGGGCTCATCACACGCCTCCCCCCTCCAGCCGGCCGCACACACGCACTGCCCACTAGACGCCTCGCACGACGAGTTGTTTGCGCACACGCATGACGAGCCGCAGCCCTCGCCGTATAGACCAGGAGGGCATTGGGTCTCGCAGCGCACACCTGTACATATGTAATTTAAATAATTTAGTCGTAGTAGGCAAAAATCTTAGGGGTTCACGAATAATGTACTTAAGATGCAAATTTCAATATTTCTTATGTTTATATTAAACAATTGACGTTAAATTTAATTGTTATTATTGTCGCTGCGTACACTGTCACTAATTCACTATACTTGGATTCACTAATAAAACACCACTGCTGTTGTAAGGCATTTAATTAATCAACACACAGTAGTATACATGATATAACAAAAACAAAACACTAGCCAGTTATAAGATCGAACAATTCTAACGTGGCGCCATCTAGTTTGCGATAAAGAACTAAACGTAACAAAACGACGGTATTGAACATCCCGCCCACCAAAAGCACCTAGTGCTTTTCTAAACAAAAGAAACATAAAGAACAATTCAGTTCAAGAGTACATTTAACCTAATAAACACAAAGTAATTCTTATAACATCTCAACGTAAACAATAGAAACTCTTATTACATACATCTAAACTCAACGTAAACAATATAAACTTGAGAGTGAACTAAAACAATACTGATTTCTAAACAACAACATTTTTCAATGTAAAAAATAGGAACAAAAAATACTGCTTCATTAACTTAACTAGGAACTCTATACAATAACTAATGAGCTAGGCCTTTGGCAACATGCATAACTTATTACAAGGACGTTTACAAAGACCGTTCTTAGTTTTAATTGTTACAACTCGGGTAAGGTTGTCTTTACCCGGATGTTTTTCAACAATTTTCCCTAATAACCATTTAGCTGGAGGAATATTGTGGTCCCTTATAATAACCATATCGTCAACGTCAGGTTCTGTCTTTTTTGAAAACCATTTGTACCTATTATTTAACGTCACTAAATACTCATTTGACCACGTCTTCCAAAAATTATTAACCATCCGTTGAGTAAGTTTCCACCTTTGAAGACCTGTGAGAGAGGTCTTTGAATAATCGCTTTCAGGAATTAAGACTAATGGTTCACCAACTAAGAAGTGCCCAGGTGTGAAGGGCATCTCGTCACCTGGATTATCACTAATTGCAGAAATTGGACGGGAGTTTAAGCAGGCTTCTACTTGGGTCAACACAGTTGTAAGTTCCTCGAAGGTAAGTATTGCGTCTCCTACTATTCTTTTCAGGTGTGTTTTCGCTGAACGAACACCCGCTTCCCACAGCCCTCCAAAGTTAGGCGCGTGTGGGGGTATAAAATGCCAAGTGGTTCCGTCCTGGGTAAGTAAATTACTAATTTCGTTGGCCAACTCTGATTTCGCTTGACACAACATTTTACGCAGCTCTTTATCCGCACCAACGAAATTAGTCCCATTGTCGCTGTACAGATCGCGGCAGTGCCCTCTTCGAGACACAAAGCGTTTGAATGCAGCTATGAATCCAGAACTGGTAAGGTCTGACACAGCCTCTAAGTGGATCGCCTTAGTCGCCATACACACAAATAGGCAAATATAGCCTTTATAGGATTTCGATCCTCTACCAGGCGAAAACCTAATATCTATGTACCCGGTAAAATCAACACCTGATGACCTAAATGGTTTATCCGGAGTCAATCTAACCTTAGGTAACTGGCCCATTAATTGGTTGTTATCCTGGCGAGAATAACGTAGGCAAGTCATGCATTCTCTGTAGCACTTCTTCACCTTTTCTCTAAGTCGTAGGATCCAAAATTTACTTCTTAAGAAGTTTATCATAAGTTGTGGACCTCCGTGAAGTGTTCTGTGGTGCGCATCCAATATTAATAACCTAGTGAGATGAGATTCACTGGGCATAATTAGAGGATGTTTCTTATTAAACTGCACAGAAGACAGTTGTATTCGACCGCCCACCCTTAGCAACCCTTTTTCATCAAGAAAGGGTGCAAGAGTGTGCAGTGGACTTCCTTTACTAACACTTCCGGTTCGAGACATTAACTTATTAATCTCCTCTTCAAAATATAGTCTTTGGGTAGCTTTTACAATTATATCTAATGTAGTGTCCATTTCATTGATCGTAATTCTTTTATTAATATCTCTTAATTCTTTAGGTTCTCTTAGTTTTAGGAATTTTCTACAATAAGATAAAACTCGTAACATTCTAGTTAGATTTGAAAACCGCTCCCATATAAATTCTTCAGCAGTTCGCATCGTATTGGTAAGTACCTTTAACGGTCGTACTTCAACATCAGTGTCAACATCCAAATGTGTACTATAAACATGGTTTTCGTGTAGACTCTTAGGACCATGCCACCAAAGATCATTATGTATTAGTTCTCGAGAGGAGATACCCCTTGAGGCACAATCGGCTGGATTTTGGTCTGTGGCAACATGGTTCCATTGATCACTATCCAAAACAGTCAAAATCTCGGAAACCCTGTTGCTTACAAACGTCGTCCAACGGCTGGGTTCTCCACGGAGCCATGCAAGCACTATGGTCGAGTCGGACCAGGCAAACAACTTATCTTTAGGTACCTGCAGTACTTGTGCAACCTCGGAAATTAATTTGGCAGCCAACAACGCCGCGCATAGTTCCATTCTCGGAATGGATATCTCCTTCTGAATTGGGGCGACTTTAGTTTTAGATGTGACTACATTTACGTGAGTATTACCTTCGTTGTCCATGGTTTTCAGGTAGACGACAGCAGCATAAGCTACCTGAGAAGCGTCAGCAAATACGTGAAGCTCAACTGAATCATCATTCGTTGTAGAAAGCCACCTAGGAACAGCAATACCTCGAATACCATCTAACTCGTTTCTAAAGTGTAGCCATTGGTTTAATAATTCTGACGAAAGATTTTCATCCCAATTCAATCCAGATTTCCACAATGTTTGCATAAAGATCTTCGCCGTAATAAGGACAGGAGCAACCCAACCCAGAGAGTCATAAAGTCGCGCAATATCAGATAACACTTTCCGTTTGGTTACAGGCTCATCTAACTCCGGTAAGTTGTAAGTATACTCAAATTTATCTATGTTTTTATTCCAGGAAATACCCAACACCTTAATTGTATCATTGATTTTAAAAATAAATGTATCCTTTGCAGATTGATTATCATTTTCGATATGATTCAGTAATTTTGGACAATTACTGCACCACTTTTGGAGCTTAAATCCACCTTTAGACATTAATTGATTCATCTCTTTATAAATATCTATAGCTTTCTCTTCTGAATTACAACCGGTCAACAAATCATCCATACAAAAATCCTCAAGTGTAATTTTTGCGGCAAGTGGATATCTTAACTCTTCATCTCGAGCCAATTGTTGCAGTGATTTAACCGCCAAATACGGTGCACAAGCAGTACCGAAGGTAAGTCGCAATAGCTTAAAATGTTGTATAGGTTGCGATGGATCAGCACGCCATAAAATTCTTTGGAAATTTGAATCATCTTCATGTACCACTATCTGTCTATACATCTGTACGATGTCTGCCACAATACAATAAATATGCGTTCGCCACCTCATTATAATGTGGCGCAAATCTTGTTGAATTTTAGGTCCAACGAGTATCGTGTCATTCAATGATACGTTGTTATTCCCCTTGCACGACGCATCAAAAACAACACGAAGTTTGGTGGTTTCCTTATCTTCCCTTATCACGGCGTGATGAGGGAGATAAAAGGAAAATGGATACTCAATATCCTCCTTACTTAAAATCGGTTTCATGTGTTTCTGATTCTGGTAGTCGACTATAACCTTCTCATATTCAGCGTGCAAGTCAGAATTCTTTTTAAACTTTCTTTCTAATACCTTAAATCTCTTCAAAGCAACTTCCTTGGAATTTCCGTACACACACTTTGGATCTGGCTCCTTAAATGGCAATCTCACTACGTAACGACCTTCTTCATTTCTTGTGGTAGTACTCTCATAAATTTCTTCACATCTGATTTCTTCCTTCGTAAGTTTCTTTCCTATTAAATCTGGTTCTCTTTCAATTTCCCAAAACTGTGTCAAAATATTATCTTCTCTTACCTGCAAATGTAAATTTACTACTCTAGGATTTGATTCTTCATTTTCTCCTACTCTTCCAGACAAGATCCAGCCAAGATGAGTATTCTGTGCAATAGGACCGTCATGTATGGGATGTTTCAAGAAACCACTCAACATTATTTGACTGAAAATATCTACTCCTAAAATAATATCTATCTTACCAGGTGAACCATATTTGGGATCTGCTAACGGTAGATTACTGAGCTCTGGCCAATCAAAAATGGAAACCTTACTCGACGGAAGAAAAGATGTTAAAGATGGCAACACAAATGCATTTACTGAAACAGAAAATTTATGATTATGTAGTGATTCTAACTCAAATGAAACAATGTGCTTAGATCTAAGTTTACCATCACCTACTCCAGTTATTAAACCATTTATTGGTGTGCGCTTAAGACATAAATATTGTACAGTACTTTCGGTAATAAAAGAGGCCTCAGAGCCTTGATCTATTAATATTCGCGCAGTTTGGACGCAGCCATTTGGGGATTTAATCCTAGCTAATGCTGTAGCTAATAGCACTTTGACCTGATGTTTATCTTTCGCAAAATGAGCTACTACTCTCTTATCATACTGGCGATTCTCATCTAAACTCGTCGGTTGGTGGCTAGTACTCGTACTTGGTTCCCCAGACACAGGGGGAGGATTTCTTTCTATATGCAGCAGGGTGTGGTGTCGTCTGCCACAACGCCGGCAACACGTCGACTGGTGACAGCTCCTCACGTTGTGGTTGGATGAGAAACAATTGAAGCAAAGTCTCTTGGCTTGAATAAACTCATATCTCTCTTCGGGAGACTTGCCTCCAAATTGTTTACATTGGTATAATAAATGAGCATCTGAACAGCATACGCAGACTTTACTATTTTCTTTGTAAGTATCCTTTTTATTATCTTGCATAATATGAAACGCCTTTTGTCTTGTTTGCTTAGGACTTATACTATTCTTCATGTTTGGTTTAGATTCACCTACTAGCATCTCTAATGTTCTAAATCTACTTTCCAGGAAGGTTACGAGCTCACTCCATTTTGGGATGCTGTCGGTTTGAGATCGGCCAGCCTCGGTCTCCCACTGGCGGCGGGACTCTAAATCTAATTTTGAGACTATTAAAAAATTAATGATCGCATCCCACGAAGACACATCAATATCTAAATTCTTTAGAGCCTTCAAACATGCCTCCGTGGTATCGATAAGATGTTTGATTGCTGTAGCCGACTCGCTAGACATAGACTTTTGACCGAACAAACGTTTTAGAATCTCATTGACATTGAATCTTTTGTTATTATACCTGCGCTTCAATCTGTCCCACGCCTCTTCATAATTTGTATCAGTAGTCGATAAGCTCCTTAATAAATTCTCAGGTTCGCCTTTTAAACTACATTTCAGGTAATGCAACTTCTGAACCTGGCTTAATGATGGATTTCTATCTATCAAAGAGACAAACATGTCGTGGAAGCTCTGCCATTCTTCATAATTACCCGAAAATGTGGGCAACTGTATTTGTGGGAGCTTCACCTCGCTGCCTGCGCAGGTGACGTTCGATGGACAGACTTTAGAAGAACCCGCTGAGCTGGAACCAAGATCAACTTTCATTTTTGATTTGTAACTAATATAAATTTCTTCTAGGTTTTCATAAATCTCTTCGGTAAAATAGGGGGTTTTTTCGCGTTCCCTTTTTGATGCAACTGATATAATATTCAAATGATTCTCGGTAAACTTCTTCCAACTTGCCTCCAAACATTCTAATTTTATTTCTATGTAAACGTTTGTCAGTCTCTCTTTTGGGGTCTTTTATAATTTGAAAAACTTTTATTTATTTGTTCATGTATCTCTACTTGCTGAGCAACGAATGGATCCATTTCTTCTATCTTTAATTTTATTCAAAATTTTTCTAAGTCCAAAGTGTATACAAATTTTTCTAAGTCCAGTGTTCATACAAATTTTAATCAAATTTTTCTAAGTCCCATATGCATACTAATTTTTATCAAATTTTTCTAAGTCCAAGATGCATACTAATTTTTATCGAATTTTTTCTAAGTCCAGTATTTAATCAAATTTTTCTAAGTTAATATTTCAGCTAATTTTTCTAAGTCCAAGTTATCACAACACTGAATTTTTACAAGTCTTTAATGTCCACTTAGTTCACTTTACTCACGGTTTTTACAAGTCCTTACTCCTTTATTCCCGGGTTTCGGCACCAGATGTCGCTGCGTACACTGTCACTAATTCACTATACTTGGATTCACTAATAAAACACCACTGCTGTTGTAAGGCATTTAATTAATCAACACACAGTAGTATACATGATATAACAAAAACAAAACACTAGCCAGTTATAAGATCGAACAATTCTAACGTGGCGCCATCTAGTTTGCGATAAAGAACTAAACGTAACAAAACGACGGTATTGAACAATTATTATGGCTGCTTTTTAATAATATCTAATATTAGAATAGATTAGATAATATAATATTAAAAACTGCAATTAGGATTTTATCAGACCTACAGAAAGAATCCATTTCTACTGAGGCTAATAAATATAATAATGCTTGTATGAGTACAGTTAATATAACTGAGTAGTTTTATGAATAATGATATTTTGATCAGGAACAAGGAAAATTCTAACGAACATGAAACATACTTAAATTCATTAAACGTAATACATACCCATTCCCATTTTCCTAGCTAGACCTGAGTTAAGAATGAAATGTCTTTAATGATATGTCTAGTATGTTCTAGCTTTATAACTACCGAAAATTGCAAAGTTGACATGTGTTGGTGAACATATTGATATTTTTTTACTTTATATTACAAAACGATTTTTATAAATTTTGGTGATGATGATGATGATGATGTTTACACAAACACATAAAGCCGGTGCTACACTCACCCCGCCAGCTGGTATCGCACAGGCAGCGGCCGGTGACGTGGTGGCAGCCGAGCGCACGCGCCGCACACGAGCACGCGAGCGAGCAGTTCGTGCCGTACGTGCCGGCCGGGCAGCGGGACGAGCAGCGCGGGCCCGTGTAGCCCGGCCCGCACACACACTCGCCTGGGGAATGTACACACAATTTAGGGCTGATTTTTCAATCCTTGGTTAAAACTTATTCATCGAATAACGTATTAAAACTACCATTTCAAAAATGTATTGTAATTATCCGTATTTGACAGTTTATAGGTGACATTTTAATATGTTCGTGTAATACTTTATTGGACGGATAAATTTTAACCAAGGATTGAAAAATCGGCTCTTAAAGATTTATTCGTTCGTAAATACACTCGCATTAATAAACACACAATTAAATATTTATTCGTTCGTGAACACACACCCATTCTAGTGACAAGTGGGAAAGTGGCAAATATGATGTTATTTAACACGTTTGATGTGGGTGAACGCACACGCATTATAATGGCGGGTGAGAATGCATTTTTTTAACACTCGCATGATGAATGACACAAGCAACATTTTTATACACAAAACAACTGATAAAAAAAGCAATATAATGAACACAAAGCATATATATTTTAATTTTTTTTATGTTTTTGTAAAATACCACAAAAAATAACTTACCGTTAACAGGATTACATGGTGCGTCATTTTCACAGTCGCAGGGTTGCCGACAGCCTAGTCCGTATGTCTTTCCATCACAGGGACGATCGCACTTTAAGCCGTCGTAACTATTAAAAAGAAAGAGAGAAAAATAATAGATTATATGTCGGCGCAACGACGTAATACTACTACCCTCAAACTACTAAACAATTATAACTAGCTAAAATTTACTTTGATCTTTTTAAATAAGCGGTTGATTAATGTAATGAAATAATTAGGGTGCACTCACACACATCAGTCACCGTCACGGCACGTCACCGGACAGGATTAAAAAAAAATATGTATCAATAGTTCTAGTATGACTCTGTTCCCACACGACAGTCGCCGGCACGAAATCTATCAGTGACGTCACCGGTCAGGCACGTCAAATAATCTTTCCATACATGTATCATACTTTTATCCCCACTCACCCGGTGCCGTCACGTCTCAGTTCAGTCAGCGTCGTGCTACCGTCAATTGCTACAGGTTCTCTAGCGTGACACACGTCTAATCACTGACTAACCTGATGTATGTGTTCAATGATTCAGTCAAACCGGCGACGTGACTGACGGACAACATGACGGTGACTGGTGTTTGTGGATACGTACACAAACCGTCACCGATCAGTCATCGGTGACTTGACGGTGACTGATGTGTGTGAGTGCACCCTTAAATTCACGAAATAATTAATGTTTGTTAAAAATGATAAAAATTCATTGTAAAAATTCGAGTGGCAGCACTCAAACTAATTCTTGTGAGTCATGGTTCACTTTAAATACGAGCGCCCGATGGCACAGAACACATTCACTCGCCGGCCGTCGGAGCGTTCGGAGCTCTCTATATAATATAATTTCGACGTGGATAAAAAGGGCAGTAAAATACCTACGGGCGTTCTACTTCGAGTATGAGCGCCTGCTCTGAAGGTGACGTCAGAATTGCTGACGTCACTCTTTTTTAAAAATAGCCTTTGGGCCCTTCTTCCGTCATATAGAAAAAATGTATTTAATCAGCTATTAAAATTGCATTTCATTCGTTATTCGAAATTCAATAACCTATAAGTAAGGGCCGACGCAGATATGGCAAAGCGAAACGCAGCGCATTTTTTATTTTGTCAAACTGTTATTGACATTGCCCTCATTGAAATAACATTCAAAAAAGCGAAGCGCGCTACTTTTCACGTGTGAGTCACACAGTTCTTTGGCATATTATGTAGTTAGATATAATTAAGTTACATATTATGTAAATTTATTGACATTATTTTAAAAGAGCAACTATGGAGTTTCTTGCCGATTCTTCTCCATAGATACTGCTTTCCGAATCGGTGGTAAATGTTAAAATACTATGTAATGACGATTCGAAAGTGCTACTAAATAGTAGTCTAATTGAATAAATGAATGTTTGAGTTTGAGTTTGAGTATCGATAGTTTTGAGCTATCGATAGTAGTAAATTGTGCAATAGTATTGTTCACGATTTCTTGGTATAATGGGTCAGTCAATGGGCTTATTGGATTACGAATTAACGAACTAAAAAAAATGGATTGTACAAAGCGCCAATAGATAACTTGAAAAGTATTATAACCAAACATCTAGTTCTCTGTCATCCACTATAATATTATTGATAAAGCAATACTATCGAGAAAAAGGTCACTATCGATGGGACGATATTATCGATAGTATCGACACTATCGATAGTATCGATAGTTCGTTCGATATTGAGCTTCGATAGTATCGACACTATCGATAGTATCGATAGTTCGTTCGATATTGAGCTTCGATAGTATCGATACTATCGATGGTATTGCTATGTGTCGATAGTATTTACGCTTATAGAACTATCGATACTATCGATAGTATCGACACTATCGATAGTATCGATAGTGCTATCGATACTATTGCTTTTCCCCAACTATCGATAGTTAATCGATAGACTATCGATAGTGGACTATCGAGCGGCAACACTACGTGTGACGCTTCGATGCTCCCCGAAATATACTGTTTTTTGATCTTGAATTTTATTTTAATGAAAACAATGTCGATTATAGTTTGAAAATCAAAAATGCGCTTCGCCATTCGCCACCTACGCGTAGCACCTACGCAGTACTACCATCACATATCACCTACGCGTAGCAAACCGCGCTATCACCTACGCGTAGCAAACCGCGCTAACACCTACGCGTAGCACCCACGCGGTACCACCATCACATGTCACCTACGCATAGCACTCTTGCGTAGCACACACCATAGCACCTACACGTAGCACCAACGCGTAGCACATCGCGGTAGCATAGACTATCTATCTACGCGTAGCACCTACACATATCACCTACGCGTATCACCTACGCGTATCACCTACGCGTAGCACACTGCACTAGCACCTACGAGTAGCACCTACACGGTACCACCATCACATGTCACCTACGCGTAGCACTCTTGCGTAGCACACACCGTAGCACCTACACGTAGCACCAACGCGTAGCACATCGCGGTAGCATAGACTATCTATCTACGCGTAGCACCTACACATATCACCTACGCGTATCACCTACGCGTAGCACACTGCACTAGCACCTACACGGTACCACCACAGTATTACCATTATTTCCTACAGTAAGGAATCGCCTTTGATGTCGCGCAATGCCGCCGCCAGCGTAGGTACTTACGCTGCCACACGAAAATACGCTAGGGTTGCAACAAATGGGAAATAAAACAATTGTGATTATTAATATTATGATGAAATCTTTATTCATATGTACATTCAAAATAATTGCGATTATTAAATCTGATGTAATTATTTGTTCATAAATATATAATTACAGATATTGCACTGCTAAATATTATTTACGTGGACACTTTATTTTTGGATGTTCTTAATTGTATGTTATAACATTTAACTAAGTAATGCATTCGCATTGGGATGTACAATCTGATAAGAAAATAATGAGGACAACATATATATACATAGCTTTGATTTTAATTCAACAGATAAAATTAATACAATCTTTCTGAAATATTGTTTCCTTCTGGGATTTCAATGTAGATTTACATCCGTAAACCGAACAGTTTGTGCGCGCCATAATAGAATATGTAAGTACCTATGTATAATAAAATTATTACACAAAAAATACGACTGCGTCATCCTTTCGCGCTAGGTAAAGCAAACTAAGCGTGTTTGCTTTACGCGGCCCGCGTCGCCCGACCCCCGCCAGTTCCCCTCCGTTTCTCTGCACAAGTACATTCGTCGCACTACTGTAGGAAATAATGGTAATACTGTGGTACCACCATCACATGTCACCTACGCGTAGCACTCTTGCGTAGCACACACCGTAGCACCTACACGTAGCACCAACGCGTAGCACATCGCGGTAGCATAGACTATCTATCTACGCGTAGCACCTACACATATCACCTACGCGTATCACAGCACACGCGTAGCACACTCACCCGGGCGGACACCTGCACTCGCCGGTCTCGTGCGAGCACGTGGCGTTGTTGCGGCAGTCGCACGCGTCCGCGCAGTTGTCGCCGTACAGCGGCTGCGGGCACGCCTCCGAGCAGTGCACGCCGCGGTAGCCCGGCGCACACAGACATGAACCTATATGAATAATAATGGTTTTTTTTTTACAAAAAAAATAGAGAAAAATATGTTTTTAGCGGTATTTTACCGTATATAATATTTATACTCAAATTATTAGCTTTGTCGGAATATAATCACGGGTAAGCACTCTCATCGTCTGTTTAAATACCTTAAGAGACTTTTTAAGTAGCCTTTTACCCTGTATTCAACACAAATATGAACACCAACAACAGCTGCATCTGTGGTAATAGCTCACCAAGCGACTTGCTCTGTACACAAAAAAAAACGTGCAGAGCACACGTGTCAAGTGAAACTTTTTTTTGGCAAGTTTCAAAGATACCAAAATCATCGCTTTGCTCCATGACGTAACAGTATAGCCATGGCTCGACCTTGACCACTCAACGTGCCTAAACAAGTTTCACTTTAAAAACTAGCTTACCGCCCGCGGCTTCGCCCGCTTTGTCTAAAACCTATTAATAAAACCTTCCTCTTGAATCACTCTATTTATAAAAAAAAAAATCAAAATCCGTTGCGTAGTTTTAAAGATTTAAGCATACAAAGGGACATAGGGACAGAGAAAGCGACTTTGTTTTATACTATGTGTGTAAAACTCACCGTTAACAGGCGAGCAGTGCGCGCTATTCTCACAGCGGCACACGCCGCGACAGCCCCGGCCGTACGTGAGCAGCGGGCACTGGCGGTCGCACGCCTCGCCCGCCCACCCCGCTGCGCACAAGCACGCGCCCGTCCACGGGTCGCATCTGTCGAGTGAGCGAGTTAGTGAGTGAGCGAGTGAGTGGGTGAGTAAATGGACAGAAAAAAAAATTGTTGTCTGTAAAGTCGGTTTACTGACGATAGTTGAACGTGACAACGTCCGATTGTGCTTCTTTGTCGCTCGTTCCGCGATCTCGCTCGCACTTTAAGCCTTACATGGAACGCCTCAGATGAGTCAGAGCGAGGTAACGCCGCATGAGTCATGTTTTTTCGTGCGTGCAGCCGGCTTTATCGAATTATAAGACGTTGTCACGTCAAAACAATAGAATTGGTATAACCTCCTTGTCTTAGTCGCACATGACACAGCAAGTAATATTTAAATTTTTAAGTAACGTCAAACCATAGTGTACAGACACTCACAGATAAAGTAATAATAGCTAAATAAAGAAAGTTTCACATGAGTACTTCGTTTACATGAATAAAAAAAAAACATTCATTTGTAAAACATTTTGATACTATTGAAATATAAATAAAAAATTCTATGAATTGTCAGTTGAATGAGTGGACGTAAACAAGTAACAAGTGATCGAATGTAAATAGTCAATGAGTGGATGAATGAATGAGTGAGTGAATGAATGAGTAAATGAATGAGTGGATGAATGTATGAGTGAATGTATGAGTGAATGAATGGATGAGTGAATGGATGAGTGAATGAATGAGTGAACGACTGAACGAGCGAACGTACGATCAATATACTCACAACTCCGTAGTATGCGGGTTACAATCGCACTCCCTATCACACCGTGGCCCCCACAGCCCATCGGGACAAGCGCGCCGCTCGCACGTGGGCCCCGCCCAGCCGGGCCGGCACGCGCACGCGCCGTCGCGCGGCTCGCACGCGCCGCCGTGCTGGCACGTGCACTTGCCCGCGCAGTCCGGGCCATACGTGCCCACAGGGCAGATGTCTAGGCACTGAGTGAAATAAGGTTAATGTATAAATTATACGTAATAGTATGTAAATTAAATTGTTAATTTTAATATTGCCTACCTGCTAATAAAGAGTTTTATTATTATTATGTATCTCACTTCCATAATACTCGGGTAACATCATAAGGAAGGTACCCGGTCCTTTGGAAGGCTTACGTGGGGTCACGGATCCAACACGCAGAGGCCCTTTCGAGAACTTTACTGTGTTGTGGGACACCAGCCGCAGCCTGCCCATGACTGCACTATAGAGATACAGCCCTAGGCAGTCCGCGGCCGATGTAGGACTATTGCAAGGTAAGGAAACAAAATAAACTGGGCTATGGAATGGAATGTTAATGGACCGGTAATAAGGATTATGGAAGACTATGGCACCTGCCTTTCTACTTAAATATAGTAAAAAATTGTTGGCAGGTGGTGATTATTATTATTATTTTTATTAGATAATAATAAGATGCCGCTTATGCCGGCCTTGTCCGGTATAACACAGAGTAAACATAAGCTTATCGGTAAAATGTAACGAAATAAATAAAGATTATTTTACTCGGTAAAAGTATAATTTGCTATTTGCTAATGGTAAAAAGGATTTTCAATTGAGTAAAATCATAAAGGGGAATCAAAAAAATCATTCTTCTTTATAATATCATATTGACTTTGTAATACGATTCAAAAGCAATTCTAAAAGAAGTCTTCTTCTTGAACAATATGAGGGTCTGGAAATGTAGAGTGAACGGGTACCTTCTAGGGAAGCGCATACGTTCTTAGACCTCAGCTTAACATCAGGCGAGAGTGTGACAAGCGCTTCCCTATTCTCAATTAAAAAAATCTATGTAGCACATAAACATTTTTGAATGTTTTTAATTTTTTAATACATGATATGGTATGTGGTATGGCATATAGCATGTATCACTAACACTATCTCCTATACCCGGCGCGGCCTAAGATGATCCCTATGACACTGACAGTTATTCTCAAGAGACAAACTTGTAATGGCGTCACCATTAAATTAGAAACGTATTGGAGGCGTCTAAAAATGGCATTTATTAATTTTTACGTAGCTTTATGCCATTACAATGATATTCCGTTGGAATTATAACAATTCTTAACATTTACGAGAAATTATATCAATCTGACTTTACGTTTACGTCCTTCAAAACTTACATCGTTGGCATTTATCGACTAGTGCGGAAAGTATCGATAAACAAATTTCGATAATGGAAACGAGTTCACATTTTTTCCATGCTTAAGCTATAGTTCATTCTCTATTGAATGGAACAGAAGATCGCAGCATAATTAATTAATTAATTACCGTTCGCGTTAATTTACTTACCTATGATAATATAAGTTTTTTAGAAAAATTAAATGGGGGATTCCATTTTCATGATAAAATAATATACACTGTGTTAAACGGGTTAAAGATTACGAGAAAATGATAAGGTGCATTTTTATGTTTTGGAAAACTTTCGTTTTACTTACCGTTTCGTTTACATAATAGACGTTAAAAATTCATTTTATAATATTTGTAAAAACATGTTTACCGACGTGGCTGAATGCAAACCACGCCTTAGCCTATAAAATAGTAAAGTATCGACACGATCCATCATACGAGCAATCACTAAGACGAACTGTCATAGGGATCATCTTAAGCTTTGGTCTGGTGATCATGACGCACACCGCTGAGGTATGCGCCCCAACGCAGCGTCACGACGCAGCATTTACCGTCCCTGCGGAGAGGTGGTCAGTTGATTTTGCCGCAGCTACCAAGGTAGACGTGAACATGAACAATTTTGCTGTAATTATCAAACTTTTATGTTTTTTGTCTTTATTTTTATATAAAGAAGGATAGCTGCGAACTAATTCTATTAAATTATCTTCGACAAAATTCATATTGTCGCATTCATATATGCCGTGACGCATACCCCGCACACCGCAGTGTTCAATCGAGAATGACGCCGCGCTGTGCGGGAGTACACCTCCCCACTCACCGCGCTTGCCCTTCGCCGCGGACGCATACTGCGACGGAACAAGAGAACATTGTCGACGTTTTTCATATGATTGAGTGTCCGGCATCGCAAACCGTATACCTCAGCGTTGTGCGTCATGATCACCAGACCAAAGCTTTAGGCCGCGCCGGGTATAGCTATAATATTAAATCTATTTCAATACCTTATCCCCAGTAAAGCCCGCTTCACACTGACAGTGTCCCGTCACGTGGTGGCAACTCGCACCGTTCGCACACTCGCAAGTACGTGCACAGTTTTGACCCCATACACCGGAGGGGCAACTGAAAAATGAATAATGATAATTCTTTAGTGTTTTATTGAAACTATGAAATTCTAATAAAAGGTTACATTGTGCGGGCACAATAGATTGCATTTATAACTCATATACACGTTGAAGTGTATTTTTATTCGATGTGTTATTGAAACGAATTATTACAAAACATGTCACGCGAATTTATACCTAAATAGTAGTGGCTTACGGTTTCATTTGCATTTATCAATTTGAGGAGAAATACTATACAAATGTATATTTAAATAAAAAAATAGTTTGTGAGTTTTTCACATTAAAAAGAGTGACCTTAAAATCTGCGTGTGCTTGAAAAATAACGTGATAATAGTTTAGAGTGACCATAATTTACGTATTTTCGAAAAATATAAAATATTATCTTTTCTATACTCACGTGTTCGCACACACTTCGCCAGTCCAACCGGGTGTACATTCACACTCGCCCGTCACAAAGTTACACACTCCGTTGTTTTGGCATTTACATCTCTCGGGACAGGGCTGATCCTTTGGACATTGTTCGTCACATCTGAAAAGGGATGGGAATAAAAAGATTTATTTATAAATTAAGTTAAATAAAATTATCGCGATTGTCAATAGCTCTTTATAATAAAATCATAAAAACTGATGCATACAAACAAAATTTTTAAATTCTAAATTGATGTTGATGTAAAAAATCAATTAAAAAAGCGCTTTAGATGTCTATTGTTACTTATATTTTTAATTTTTGTCAATTTAAGTGTACTATAAACAAGCAGACACAAGATTTTAATTAAGTTTGATAGTTAGAGACAAAGACTTGATTTCAAGTCTACTTAACATAAATATTTATCTTAATAACTCAGGCCCCGGAATCACAGACATAATAGAAAATCTATTGTGTCGTGGACCGATCGGGCCGTTCGGGGCTCAATGGGTTAAGTCGTTATCAATACTTACAAGGCGCCCGTGAACCCCGGCTGACAGTCACACCGTCCGCTCGCCGCGTCACACGTCCCGTTCACACACTGGCACTGTTGCCGACACGCGTCCCCAAACGTCCCCTTTTCACAGGGCCGCTCACACGCATCCCCCCTCCAACCGGCTGCGCACGCACATTCGCCGGTCAGCGGCTCGCAAGTACCCCCGTTCATACAGCGGCATTCGTTGTGACAGTTCCTGCCCCATTTGCCCGCGGGACACGCTGCAACGACCAAAGAAAGTCTTAACTATTTTATCAAGGACACTTTTACGATTGGTCAATATATAAATTATAGTCAAGCGTGCTCGTCCCAGCCGTGTTCATGCACGGTGACCATTCTCGTAGCGTGCTACGGTACACGCACTTACCCGTGACCAATCTCGTAGCGTGCTACGGTACACGCACTTGACGCCGACCAATAACGTAGCGTGCTACGGTACACGCACTTACCGGTGACCAATCTCGTAGCGTGCTACGGTACACGCACTTACCGGTGACCAATCTCGTAGCGTGCTACTATAAGGTCGCTGTCGACCTTATATTATAAATCCTACTTTTTCTGTAAATCGTTTTCTTCTAATAAGTATAGAAATAGAACTGTGATAAATATAAATTATTTATCACAGTTCTAAATATAAATTATTTTATTTTATTTTATTCATAAAAGGTACCTTACAGCTGTTGATAAGATAAATTATACTAATTAGTAATCTTATATATAAAAATGAATCGCAAAATGTGTTGGTAAGCGCATAACTCGAGAACGGCTGAACCGATTTCGATAATTCTTTTTTTATTATATTCCTTGAAGTACGAGGATGGTTATTAGGTATGTAAAGAAAACGTAAATATGTACCACGGGCGAAGCCGGGGCGGACCGCTAGTTACATATAAAAACGCCAATTACAAGGCTCACCGATAATAGTAAAATTGTGTGACAAAAAAACGGCAAAATACAAAGGTACAATTATTATTTATTACCAATTCTATGCAAAATCTCACCTCAATAAAACATGAACATTCATTTATCGTGTTTATTGTTAGCCCATTAACGGTCAGCGTGTAAAACGGTCAGTAATTAAAAGATTCCATATGCATACTACAACAATACAATTTCAATCGCACTGTTTGAAATAAAACTATTTAATAAATACATGATAAAATTTTAAGTAATTAATTGCTTTATAAATCAGACATTCATAAATAATATTACGATTTACGAATGAACTTAGCTAGCCGTATTCATGATAAAAAGTTGCAGAGTGGACAACGCACGTAGAAATATTCCAGCCTGAGGAGTGTCAACATTTTTTACCGTCGTGAATACGAGGTTAAATGTGTAATTGGCAC